>NC_092053.1:71166948-71201489 GCF_003086295.3 Arachis hypogaea
CTCGCCTTTAGGTGTCCTCCTCGGATAGCGTCATTTAAAGAACGAGGGTCAGCACAACGTTAAAAAAAAACGAAAAAAAATCGGAGGAGCCTGCCGAAGATGAGGCCATTACGGCTCGCCTTTAGGTGTCCTCCTCGGGATAGCGTCATTTAAAGAACGAGGGTCAGCACAACGTAAAAAAAAAAAAGCAAAAACCGGAGGAGCCTGCCGAAGATGAGGCCATTACGGCTCGCCTTTAGGTGTCCTCCTCGGGATAGCGTCATTTAAAGAACGAGGGTCAGCACAATGTTAAAAAAACGAAAAAAAATCGGAGGAGCCTGCCGAAGATGAGGCCATTACGGCTCGCCTTTAGGTGCCCTCCTCGGATAGCGTCATTTAAAGAACGAGGGTCAGCACAACGTAAAAAAAAAAAAAAACCGAGGAGCCTGCCGAAGATGAGGCCATTACGGCTCGCCTTTAGGTGTCCTCCTCGGGATAGCGTCATTTAAAGAACGAGGGTCAGCACAATAAAAAAAAATTGTAAGCCTGGAGAAGATGATGAGGCCATTACGGCTCGCCTTTAGGTGACCTCCTCGGGATAGCGTCATTTAAAGAACGAGAGTCACAACAAAAAAAAAAAAAAAAAACCGGAGGAGCCTGCCGAAGATGAGGCCATTACGCTCGCCTTTAGGTGTCCTCCTCGGGATAGCGTCATTTAAAGAACGAGGGTCAGCACAACAAAAAAATGAAAAAAAATCGGAGGAGCCTGCCGAAGATGAGGCCATTACGGCTCGCCTTTAGGTGTCCTCGGGATAGCGTCATTTAAAGAACGAGGGTCAGCACAATGTAAAAAAAAAGGAAAAAAAAACCGGAGGAGCCTGCCGAAGATGAGGCCATTACGGCTCGCCTTTAGGTGTCCTCCTCGGGATAGCGTCATTTAAAGAACGAGAGTCAGCACAACGTTAAAAAAAAACAGAAAAAAAACGGAGCCTGCCGAAGATGAGGCCATTACGCTCGCCTTTAGGTGTCCTCCTCGGATAGCGTCATTTAAGAACGAGGGTCAGCACAATGTAAAAAAAACGAAAAAAAAACCGGAGGAGCCTGCGAAGATGAGGCCATTACGGCTCGCCTTTAGGTGTCCTCCTCGGATAGCGTCATTTAAAAAACGAGGGTCAGCACAACGTAAAAAAAAAAAAAAAAAACCGAGGAGCCTGCCGAAGATGAGGCCATTACGGCTCCTTTAGGTGTCCTCCTCGGATAGCGTCATTTAAAGAACGAGGTCAGCACAACATAAAAAAAATCGAGGAGCCTGCCGAAGATGAGGCCATTACGGCTCGCCTTTAGGTGACCTCCTCGGGATAGCGTCATTTAAAGAACGAGGGTCAGCACAACGTTAAAAAAAAAAAAAAAAACGAGGAGCCTGCCGAAGATGAGGCCATTACGGCTCGCCTTTAGGTGTCCTCCTCGGGATAGCGTCATTTAAAGAACGAGGGTCAGCACAACTAAAAAAAAAAAAAAAAATCGGAGGAGCCTGCCGAAGATGAGGCCATTACGGCTCGCCTTTAGGTGTCCTCCTCGGGATAGCGTCATTTAAAGAACGAGGGTCAGCACAATGTAAAAAAAAAATAAAAAAAAAACCGGAGGAGCCTGCCGAAGATGAGGCCATTACGCTCGCCTTTAGGTGTCCTCCTCGGGATAGCGTCATTTAAAGAACGAGGGTCAGCACAATGTTAAAAAAAAAACGAAAAAAAACGGAGGAGCCTGCCGAAGATGAGGCCATTACGGCTCGCCTTTAGGTGTCCTCCTCGGGATAGCGTCATTTAAAAAACGAGGGTCAGCACAACGTAAAAAAAAAAAAAAAACCGGAGGAGCCTGCCGAAGATGAGGCCATTACGGCTCGCCTTAGGTGTCCTCCTCGGGATAGCGTCATTTAAAGAACGAGGGTCAGCACAACATAAAAAAAATTGGAGGAGCCTGCCGAAGATGAGGCCATTACGGCTCGCCTTTAGCCTCCTCGGGATAGCGTCATTTAAAGAACGAGAGTCAGCACAACATTAAAAAAAACAGAAAAAAAAAACCGGAGGAGCCTGCCGAAGATGAGGCCATTACGCTCGCCTTTAGGTGTCCTCCTCGGGATAGCGTCATTTAAAGAACGAGGGTCAGCACAATGCTAAAAAAACGAAAAAGAAAATCGGAGGAGCCTGCCGAAGATGAGGCTATTACGGCTCGCCTATAGGTGTCCTCCTCGGGATAGCGTCATTTGAGGCCATTACGGCTCGCCTTTAGGTGTCCTCCTCGGGATAGCGTCATTTAAAGAACGGTCAGCACAACGTTAAAAAAAAAAAAAAAAACCGGAGGAGCCTGCCGAAGATGAGGCCATTACGGCTCGCCTTTAGGTGTCCTCCTCGGGATAGCGTCATTTAAAGAACGAGGGTCAGCACAACGTTAAAAAAAAAAAAAAAAACCGGAGGAGCCTGCCGAAGATGAGGCCATTACGGCTCGCCTTTAGGTGTCCTCCTCGGGATAGCGTCATTTAAAGAACGAGGGTCAGCACAACGTAAAAAAAAAAAAAAAAACCGGAGGAGCCTGCCGAAGATGAGGCCATTACGGCTCGCCTTTAGGTGTCCTCCTCGGGATAGCGTCATTTAAAGAACGAGGGTCAGCACAACATAAAAAAAAAGAGGAGCCTGCCGAAGATGAGGCCATTACGGCTCGCCTTTAGGTGTCCTCCTCGGGATAGCGTCATTTAAAGAACGAGGTCAGCACAACGTTAAAAAAAACAAAAAAAAACCGGAGGAGCCTGCCGAAGATGAGGCCATTACGCTCGCCTTTAGGTGTCCTCCTCGGGATAGCGTCATTTAAAGAACGAGGGTCAGCACAATGTAAAAAAAACGAAAAAAAATCGGAGGAGCCTGCCGAAGATGAGGCCATTACGGCTCGCCTTAGGTGTCCTCCTCGGGATAGCGTCATTTAAAGAACGAGGGTCAGCACAATGTAAAAAAAAAAAAAAAAAAAAACCGGAGGAGCCTGCCGAAGATGAGGCCATTACGGCTCGCCTTTAGGTGTCCTCCTCGGGATAGCGTCATTTAAAGAACGAGGGTCAGCACAACGTAAAAAAAAAAAAAAAACGGAGGAGCCTGCCGAAGATGAGGCCATTACGGCTCGCCTTTAGGTGTCCTCCTCGGGATAGCGTCATTTAAAGAACGAGGGTCAGCACAACGTAAAAAAAAAAAAAAAAACCGAGGAGCCTGCCGAAGATGAGGCCATTACGGCTCGCCTTTAGGTGTCCTCCTCGGGATAGCGTCATTTAAAGAACGAGGTCAGCACAACGTAAAAAAAACAAAAAAAAACCGGAGGAGCCTGCCGAAGATGAGGCCATTACGGCTCGCCTTTAGGTGTCCTCCTCGGGATAGCGTCATTTAAAGAACGAGGGTCAGCACAAATGTAAAAAAAAAAAAAAACGGAGGAGCCTGCCGAAGATGAGGCCATTACGGCTCGCCTTTAGGTGTCCTCCTCGGGATAGCGTCATTTAAAGAACGAGGGTCAGCACAACGTTAAAAAAAAGAAAAAAAAAACGGAGGAGCCTGCCGAAGATGAGGCCATTACGGCTGCCTTTAGGTGTCCTCCTCGGGATAGCGTCATTTAAAGAACGAGGTCAGCACAACGTTAAAAAAAAGAAAAAAAAACCGGAGGAGCCTGCCGAAGATGAGGCCATTACGGCTCGCCTTTAGGTGTCCTCCTCGGGATAGCGTCATTTAAAGAACGAGGGTCAGCACAATGTAAAAAAAAAAAAAAAAACCGGAGGAGCCTGCCGAAGATGAGGCCATTACGGCTCGCCTTTAGGTGTCCTCCTCGGGATAGCGTCATTTAAAGAACGAGGGTCAGCACAACGTAAAAAAAAAAAAAAAACGGAGGAGCCTGCCGAAGATGAGGCCATTACGGCTCGCCTTTAGGTGTCCTCCTCGGGATAGCGTCATTTAAAGAACGAGGGTCAGCACAACGTTAAAAAAAAAAAAAAAAACGGAGGAGCCTGCCGAAGATGAGGCCATTACGGCTCGCCTTTAGGTGTCCTCCTCGGGATAGCGTCATTTAAAGAACGAGGGTCAGCACAACGTAAAAAAAAAAAAAAACCGGAGGAGCCTGCCGAAGATGAGGCCATTACGGCTCGCCTTTAGGTGTCCTCCTCGGGATAGCGTCATTTAAAGAACGAGGGTCAGCACAACGTAAAAAAAAAAAAAAAAAAACCGGAGGAGCCTGCCGAAGATGAGGCCATTACGGCTCGCCTTTAGGTGTCCTCCTCGGGATAGCGTCATTTAAAGAACGAGGTCAGCACAACGTTAAAAAAAAAAAAAAAAAAACCGGAGGAGCCTGCCGAAGATGAGGCCATTACGGCTCGCCTTTAGGTGTCCTCCTCGGGATAGCGTCATTTAAAGAACGAGGGTCAGCACAACGTAAAAAAAAAAAAAAAAAACCGGAGGAGCCTGCCGAAGATGAGGCCATTACGGCTCGCCTTTAGGTGTCCTCCTCGGGATAGCGTCATTTAAAGAACGAGGGTCAGCACAACGTAAAAAAAAAAAAAAAAAAACCGGAGGAGCCTGCCGAAGATGAGGCCATTACGGCTCGCCTTTAGGTGTCCTCCTCGGGATAGCGTCATTTAAAGAACGAGGGTCAGCACAACGAAAAAAAAAAAAAAAACCGGAGGAGCCTGCCGAAGATGAGGCCATTACGGCTCGCCTTTAGGTGTCCTCCTCGGGATAGCGTCATTTAAAGAACGAGGTCAGCACAACGTTAAAAAAAAAAAAAAAAAAACCGGAGGAGCCTGCCGAAGATGAGGCCATTACGGCTCGCCTTTAGGTGTCCTCCTCGGGATAGCGTCATTTAAAGAACGAGGGTCAGCACAACGAAAAAAAACCGGAGGAGCCTGCCGAAGATGAGGCCATTACGGCTCGCCTTTAGGTGTCCTCCTCGGGATAGCGTCATTTAAAGAACGAGTCAGCACAACGTTAAAAAAAAAAAAAAAAAACCGGAGGAGCCTGCCGAAGATGAGGCCATTACGGCTCGCCTTTAGGTGTCCTCCTCGGGATAGCGTCATTTAAAGAACGAGGGTCAGCACAACGTTAAAAAAAAAAAAAAAAACCGGAGGAGCCTGCCGAAGATGAGGCCATTACGGCTCGCCTTTAGGTGTCCTCCTCGGGATAGCGTCATTTAAAGAACGAGGTCAGCACAACGTAAAAAAAAAAAAAAAAACCGGAGGAGCCTGCCGAAGATGAGGCCATTACGGCTCGCCTTTAGGTGTCCTCCTCGGGATAGCGTCATTTAAAGAACGAGGGTCAGCACAAAAAAAAAAAGAAAAAAAAACCGGAGGAGCCTGCCGAAGATGAGGCCATTACGGCTCGCCTTTAGGTGTCCTCCTCGGGATAGCGTCATTTAAAGAACGAGGGTCAGCACAACGTAAAAAAAAAAAAAAAAAAACCGGAGGAGCCTGCCGAAGATGAGGCCATTACGGCTCGCCTTTAGGTGTCCTCCTCGGGATAGCGTCATTTAAAGAACGAGGTCAGCACAACGTTAAAAAAAAAAAAAAAACCGGAGGAGCCTGCCGAAGATGAGGCCATTACGGCTCGCCTTTAGGTGTCCTCCTCGGGATAGCGTCATTTAAAGAACGAGGTCAGCACAACGTAAAAAAAAAAAAAAAAACCGGAGGAGCCTGCCGAAGATGAGGCCATTACGGCTCGCCTTTAGGTGTCCTCCTCGGGATAGCGTCATTTAAAGAACGAGGGTCAGCACAAAAAAAAAAAGAGGAGCCTGCCGAAGATGAGGCCATTACGGCTCGCCTTTAGGTGTCCTCCTCGGGATAGCGTCATTTAAAGAACGAGGGTCAGCACAACGTTAAAAAAAAAAAAAAAAACCGGAGGAGCCTGCCGAAGATGAGGCCATTACGGCTCGCCTTTAGGTGTCCTCCTCGGGATAGCGTCATTTAAAGAGGGTCAGCACAACGTAAAAAAAAAAAAAAACCGGAGGAGCCTGCCGAAGATGAGGCCATTACGGCTCGCCTTTAGGTGTCCTCCTCGGGATAGCGTCATTTAAAGAACGAGGGTCAGCACAACGTAAAAAAAAAAAAAAAAACCGGAGGAGCCTGCCGAAGATGAGGCCATTACGGCTCGCCTTTAGGTGTCCTCCTCGGGATAGCGTCATTTAAAGAACGAGGGTCAGCACAACGTTAAAAAAAAAAAAAAAAAACCGGAGGAGCCTGCCGAAGATGAGGCCATTACGGCTCGCCTTTAGGTGTCCTCCTCGGGATAGCGTCATTTAAAGAACGAGGGTCAGCACAACGTTAAAAAAAAAAAAAAAAAACCGGAGGAGCCTGCCGAAGATGAGGCCATTACGGCTCGCCTTTAGGTGTCCTCCTCGGGATAGCGTCATTTAAAGAACGAGGGTCAGCACAACGTAAAAAAAAAAAAAAAAAAGAGGAGCCTGCCGAAGATGAGGCCATTACGGCTCGCCTTTAGGTGTCCTCCTCGGGATAGCGTCATTTAAAGAACGAGGGTCAGCACAACGTAAAAAAAAAAAAAAAAACCGGAGGAGCCTGCCGAAGATGAGGCCATTACGGCTCGCCTTTAGGTGTCCTCCTCGGGATAGCGTCATTTAAAGAACGAGGGTCAGCACAACGTTAAAAAAAAAAAAAAAAAACCGGAGGAGCCTGCCGAAGATGAGGCCATTACGGCTCGCCTTTAGGTGTCCTCCTCGGATAGCGTCATTTAAAGAACGAGGGTCAGCACAACGTAAAAAAAAAAAAAAAAAACCGGAGGAGCCTGCCGAAGATGAGGCCATTACGGCTCGCCTTTAGGTGTCCTCCTCGGGATAGCGTCATTTAAAGAACGAGGTCAGCACAACGTTAAAAAAAAAAAAAAAAAAACCGGAGGAGCCTGCCGAAGATGAGGCCATTACGGCTCGCCTTTAGGTGTCCTCCTCGGGATAGCGTCATTTAAAGAACGAGGGTCAGCACAACGTTAAAAAAAAAAAAAAAACCGGAGGAGCCTGCCGAAGATGAGGCCATTACGGCTCGCCTTTAGGTGTCCTCCTCGGGATAGCGTCATTTAAAGAACGAGGGTCAGCACAACGTTAAAAAAAAAAAAAAAAACCGGAGGAGCCTGCCGAAGATGAGGCCATTACGGCTCGCCTTTAGGTGTCCTCCTCGGGATAGCGTCATTTAAAGAACGAGGGTCAGCACAACGAAAAAAAAAGGAGGAGCCTGCCGAAGATGAGGCCATTACGGCTCGCCTTTAGGTGTCCTCCTCGGGATAGCGTCATTTAAAGAACGAGTCAGCACAACGTTAAAAAAAAAAAAAAAAAACCGGAGGAGCCTGCCGAAGATGAGGCCATTACGGCTCGCCTTTAGGTGTCCTCCTCGGGATAGCGTCATTTAAAGAACGAGGGTCAGCACAACGTTAAAAAAAAAAAAAAAAACCGGAGGAGCCTGCCGAAGATGAGGCCATTACGGCTCGCCTTTAGGTGTCCTCCTCGGGATAGCGTCATTTAAAGAACGAGGGTCAGCACAACGTAAAAAAAAAAAAAAAAACCGGAGGAGCCTGCCGAAGATGAGGCCATTACGGCTCGCCTTTAGGTGTCCTCCTCGGGATAGCGTCATTTAAAGAACGAGGGTCAGCACAACAAAAAAAAAAAAAGAGGAGCCTGCCGAAGATGAGGCCATTACGGCTCGCCTTTAGGTGTCCTCCTCGGGATAGCGTCATTTAAAGAACGAGGGTCAGCACAACGTTAAAAAAAAAAAAAAAAAAACCGGAGGAGCCTGCCGAAGATGAGGCCATTACGGCTCGCCTTTAGGTGTCCTCCTCGGGATAGCGTCATTTAAAGAACGAGGGTCAGCACAATGTAAAAAAAAAAAAAAAAACCGGAGGAGCCTGCCGAAGATGAGGCCATTACGGCTCGCCTTTAGGTGTCCTCCTCGGGATAGCGTCATTTAAAGAACGAGGGTCAGCACAATGTAAAAAAAAAAAAAAAAAACGGAGGAGCCTGCCGAAGATGAGGCCATTACGGCTCGCCTTTAGGTGTCCTCCTCGGGATAGCGTCATTTAAAGAACGAGGGTCAGCACAACGTAAAAAAAAAAAAACCGGAGGAGCCTGCCGAAGATGAGGCCATTACGGCTCGCCTTTAGGTGTCCTCCTCGGGATAGCGTCATTTAAAGAACGAGGGTCAGCACAACGAAAAAAAAAAAAAAAAACGGAGGAGCCTGCCGAAGATGAGGCCATTACGGCTCGCCTTTAGGTGTCCTCCTCGGGATAGCGTCATTTAAAGAACGAGGGTCAGCACAACGTAAAAAAAAAAAAAAAAAAACCGGAGGAGCCTGCCGAAGATGAGGCCATTACGGCTCGCCTTTAGGTGTCCTCCTCGGGATAGCGTCATTTAAAGAACGAGGGTCAGCACAACGTAAAAAAAAAAAAAAAACCGGAGGAGCCTGCCGAAGATGAGGCCATTACGGCTCGCCTTTAGGTGTCCTCCTCGGGATAGCGTCATTTAAAGAACGAGGTCAGCACAACGTAAAAAAAAAAAAAAAAAACCGGAGGAGCCTGCCGAAGATGAGGCCATTACGGCTCGCCTTTAGGTGTCCTCCTCGGGATAGCGTCATTTAAAGAACGAGGGTCAGCACAACAAAAAAAAAAAAAAAACGGAGGAGCCTGCCGAAGATGAGGCCATTACGGCTCGCCTTTAGGTGTCCTCCTCGGGATAGCGTCATTTAAAGAACGAGGGTCAGCACAACGTAAAAAAAAAAAAAAAAACCGGAGGAGCCTGCCGAAGATGAGGCCATTACGGCTCGCCTTTAGGTGTCCTCCTCGGGATAGCGTCATTTAAAGAACGAGGGTCAGCACAACGTAAAAAAAAAAAAAAAAAACCGGAGGAGCCTGCCGAAGATGAGGCCATTACGGCTCGCCTTTAGGTGTCCTCCTCGGGATAGCGTCATTTAAAGAACGAGGGTCAGCACAACGTTAAAAAAAAAAAAAAAAAACCGGAGGAGCCTGCCGAAGATGAGGCCATTACGGCTCGCCTTTAGGTGTCCTCCTCGGGATAGCGTCATTTAAAGAACGAGGGTCAGCACAACGTAAAAAAAAAAAAAAAAAACCGGAGGAGCCTGCCGAAGATGAGGCCATTACGGCTCGCCTTTAGGTGTCCTCCTCGGGATAGCGTCATTTAAAGAACGAGGGTCAGCACAACGTAAAAAAAAAGAAAAAAAAAACCGGAGGAGCCTGCCGAAGATGAGGCCATTACGGCTCGCCTTTAGGTGTCCTCCTCGGGATAGCGTCATTTAAAGAACGAGGGTCAGCACAACGTTAAAAAAAAAAAAAAAAACCGGAGGAGCCTGCCGAAGATGAGGCCATTACGGCTCGCCTTTAGGTGTCCTCCTCGGGATAGCGTCATTTAAAGAACGAGGGTCAGCACAACGTAAAAAAAAAAAAAAAACCGGAGGAGCCTGCCGAAGATGAGGCCATTACGGCTCGCCTTTAGGTGTCCTCCTCGGGATAGCGTCATTTAAAGAACGTCAGCACAACGTAAAAAAAAAAAAAAGAGGAGCCTGCCGAAGATGAGGCCATTACGGCTCGCCTTTAGGTGTCCTCCTCGGGATAGCGTCATTTAAAGAACGAGGTCAGCACAACAAAAAAAATAAAAAAAAACGGAGGAGCCTGCCGAAGATGAGGCCATTACGGCTCGCCTTTAGGTGTCCTCCTCGGGATAGCGTCATTTAAAGAACGAGGTCAGCACAACGTAAAAAAAAAAAAAAAACCGGAGGAGCCTGCCGAAGATGAGGCCATTACGGCTCGCCTTTAGGTGTCCTCCTCGGGATAGCGTCATTTAAAGAACGAGGGTCAGCACAATGTAAAAAAAAAAAAAAAACGGAGGAGCCTGCCGAAGATGAGGCCATTACGGCTCGCCTTTAGGTGTCCTCCTCGGGATAGCGTCATTTAAAGAACGAGGGTCAGCACAACGTAAAAAAAAAAAAAAAAAAACCGGAGGAGCCTGCCGAAGATGAGGCCATTACGGCTCGCCTTTAGGTGTCCTCCTCGGGATAGCGTCATTTAAAGAACGAGGGTCAGCACAACGTTAAAAAAAAAAAAAAAAAACCGGAGGAGCCTGCCGAAGATGAGGCCATTACGGCTCGCCTTTAGGTGTCCTCCTCGGGATAGCGTCATTTAAAGAACGAGGGTCAGCACAACGTAAAAAAAAAAAAAAAAAACCGGAGGAGCCTGCCGAAGATGAGGCCATTACGGCTCGCCTTTAGGTGTCCTCCTCGGGATAGCGTCATTTAAAGAACGAGGTCAGCACAACGAAAAAAAAAACCGGAGGAGCCTGCCGAAGATGAGGCCATTACGGCTCGCCTTTAGGTGTCCTCCTCGGGATAGCGTCATTTAAAGAACGAGGGTCAGCACAACGTAAAAAAAAAAAAAACCGGAGGAGCCTGCCGAAGATGAGGCCATTACGGCTCGCCTTTAGGTGTCCTCCTCGGGATAGCGTCATTTAAAGAACGAGGGTCAGCACAACGTAAAAAAAAAAAAAAAAACCGGAGGAGCCTGCCGAAGATGAGGCCATTACGGCTCGCCTTTAGGTGTCCTCCTCGGGATAGCGTCATTTAAAGAACGAGGGTCAGCACAACGTAAAAAAAAAAAAAAAACCGGAGGAGCCTGCCGAAGATGAGGCCATTACGGCTCGCCTTTAGGTGTCCTCCTCGGGATAGCGTCATTTAAAGAACGAGGGTCAGCACAACGTAAAAAAAAAAAAAAAAACCGGAGGAGCCTGCCGAAGATGAGGCCATTACGGCTCGCCTTTAGGTGTCCTCCTCGGGATAGCGTCATTTAAAGAACGAGGGTCAGCACAACGTAAAAAAAAAAAAAAAATCGGAGGAGCCTGCCGAAGATGAGGCCATTACGGCTCGCCTTTAGGTGTCCTCCTCGGGATAGCGTCATTTAAAGAACGAGGGTCAGCACAACGTAAAAAAAAAAAAAAAAAAAAAAACCGGAGGAGCCTGCCGAAGATGAGGCCATTACGGCTCGCCTTTAGGTGTCCTCCTCGGGATAGCGTCATTTAAAGAACGAGGGTCAGCACAACGTAAAAAAAAAAAAAAAAAGAGGAGCCTGCCGAAGATGAGGCCATTACGGCTCGCCTTTAGGTGTCCTCCTCGGGATAGCGTCATTTAAAGAACGAGGGTCAGCACAACAAAAAAAAAAAAAAAAAAACCGGAGGAGCCTGCCGAAGATGAGGCCATTACGGCTCGCCTTTAGGTGTCCTCCTCGGGATAGCGTCATTTAAAGAACGAGGGTCAGCACAACGTAAAAAAAAAAAAAAAAACCGGAGGAGCCTGCCGAAGATGAGGCCATTACGGCTCGCCTTTAGGTGTCCTCCTCGGGATAGCGTCATTTAAAGAACGAGGGTCAGCACAACGTAAAAAAAAAAAAAAAAAAACCGGAGGAGCCTGCCGAAGATGAGGCCATTACGGCTCGCCTTTAGGTGTCCTCCTCGGGATAGCGTCATTTAAAGAACGAGGGTCAGCACAACGTAAAAAAAAAAAAAAAAAAACGGAGGAGCCTGCCGAAGATGAGGCCATTACGGCTCGCCTTTAGGTGTCCTCCTCGGGATAGCGTCATTTAAAGAACGAGGGTCAGCACAACGTAAAAAAAAAAAAAAAAAACCGGAGGAGCCTGCCGAAGATGAGGCCATTACGGCTCGCCTTTAGGTGTCCTCCTCGGGATAGCGTCATTTAAAGAACGAGGGTCAGCACAACGTAAAAAAAAAAAAAAAAAACCGGAGGAGCCTGCCGAAGATGAGGCCATTACGGCTCGCCTTTAGGTGTCCTCCTCGGGATAGCGTCATTTAAAGAACGAGGGTCAGCACAACGTAAAAAAAAAAAAAAAAAACCGGAGGAGCCTGCCGAAGATGAGGCCATTACGGCTCGCCTTTAGGTGTCCTCCTCGGGATAGCGTCATTTAAAGAACGAGGGTCAGCACAACGTAAAAAAAAAAAAAAAAACCGGAGGAGCCTGCCGAAGATGAGGCCATTACGGCTCGCCTTTAGGTGTCCTCCTCGGGATAGCGTCATTTAAAGAACGAGGGTCAGCACAACGTAAAAAAAAAAAAAAAAACGGAGGAGCCTGCCGAAGATGAGGCCATTACGGCTCGCCTTTAGGTGTCCTCCTCGGGATAGCGTCATTTAAAGAACGAGGGTCAGCACAAAAAAAAAAAAAAACCGGAGGAGCCTGCCGAAGATGAGGCCATTACGGCTCGCCTTTAGGTGTCCTCCTCGGGATAGCGTCATTTAAAGAACGAGGGTCAGCACAACGTAAAAAAAAAAAAAAAAACCGGAGGAGCCTGCCGAAGATGAGGCCATTACGGCTCGCCTTTAGGTGTCCTCCTCGGGATAGCGTCATTTAAAGAACGAGGGTCAGCACAACGTAAAAAAAAAAAAAAAAACGGAGGAGCCTGCCGAAGATGAGGCCATTACGGCTCGCCTTTAGGTGTCCTCCTCGGGATAGCGTCATTTAAAGAACGAGGGTCAGCACAACGTAAAAAAAAAAAAAAAACGGAGGAGCCTGCCGAAGATGAGGCCATTACGGCTCGCCTTTAGGTGTCCTCCTCGGGATAGCGTCATTTAAAGAACGAGGGTCAGCACAACGTAAAAAAAAAAAAAAAAACGGAGGAGCCTGCCGAAGATGAGGCCATTACGGCTCGCCTTTAGGTGTCCTCCTCGGGATAGCGTCATTTAAAGAACGAGGGTCAGCACAACGAAAAAAAAACAAAAAAAAACGGAGGAGCCTGCCGAAGATGAGGCCATTACGGCTCGCCTTTAGGTGTCCTCCTCGGGATAGCGTCATTTAAAGAACGAGGGTCAGCACAACGTAAAAAAAAAAAAAAAACCGGAGGAGCCTGCCGAAGATGAGGCCATTACGGCTCGCCTTTAGGTGTCCTCCTCGGGATAGCGTCATTTAAAGAACGAGGGTCAGCACAACGTAAAAAAAAAAAAAAAAACCGGAGGAGCCTGCCGAAGATGAGGCCATTACGGCTCGCCTTTAGGTGTCCTCCTCGGGATAGCGTCATTTAAAGAACGAGGGTCAGCACAACGTAAAAAAAAAAAAAAAAAAACCGGAGGAGCCTGCCGAAGATGAGGCCATTACGGCTCGCCTTTAGGTGTCCTCCTCGGGATAGCGTCATTTAAAGAACGAGGGTCAGCACAACGTAAAAAAAAAAAAAAAAAACGGAGGAGCCTGCCGAAGATGAGGCCATTACGGCTCGCCTTTAGGTGTCCTCCTCGGGATAGCGTCATTTAAAGAACGAGGGTCAGCACAACGTAAAAAAAAAAAAAAAAACGGAGGAGCCTGCCGAAGATGAGGCCATTACGGCTCGCCTTTAGGTGTCCTCCTCGGGATAGCGTCATTTAAAGAACGAGGGTCAGCACAACGTAAAAAAAAAAAAAAAAAACCGGAGGAGCCTGCCGAAGATGAGGCCATTACGGCTCGCCTTTAGGTGTCCTCCTCGGGATAGCGTCATTTAAAGAACGAGGGTCAGCACAACGTAAAAAAAAAAAAAAAAACGGAGGAGCCTGCCGAAGATGAGGCCATTACGGCTCGCCTTTAGGTGTCCTCCTCGGGATAGCGTCATTTAAAGAACGAGGGTCAGCACAACGAAAAAAAAAAAAAAAAACCGGAGGAGCCTGCCGAAGATGAGGCCATTACGGCTCGCCTTTAGGTGTCCTCCTCGGGATAGCGTCATTTAAAGAACGAGGGTCAGCACAACGTAAAAAAAAAAAAAAAAAAAGGAGCCTGCCGAAGATGAGGCCATTACGGCTCGCCTTTAGGTGTCCTCCTCGGGATAGCGTCATTTAAAGAACGAGGGTCAGCACAACAAAAAAAAAAAAAAAAACCGGAGGAGCCTGCCGAAGATGAGGCCATTACGGCTCGCCTTTAGGTGTCCTCCTCGGGATAGCGTCATTTAAAGAACGAGGGTCAGCACAACGTAAAAAAAAAAAAAAAAACCGGAGGAGCCTGCCGAAGATGAGGCCATTACGGCTCGCCTTTAGGTGTCCTCCTCGGGATAGCGTCATTTAAAGAACGAGGGTCAGCACAACGTAAAAAAAAAAAAAAAAAAAACCGGAGGAGCCTGCCGAAGATGAGGCCATTACGGCTCGCCTTTAGGTGTCCTCCTCGGGATAGCGTCATTTAAAGAACGAGGGTCAGCACAACGTAAAAAAAAAAAAAAAAAAACCGGAGGAGCCTGCCGAAGATGAGGCCATTACGGCTCGCCTTTAGGTGTCCTCCTCGGGATAGCGTCATTTAAAGAACGAGGGTCAGCACAACGTAAAAAAAAAAAAAAAAAAACGGAGGAGCCTGCCGAAGATGAGGCCATTACGGCTCGCCTTTAGGTGTCCTCCTCGGGATAGCGTCATTTAAAGAACGAGGGTCAGCACAACGTAAAAAAAAAAAAAAAAAACCGGAGGAGCCTGCCGAAGATGAGGCCATTACGGCTCGCCTTTAGGTGTCCTCCTCGGGATAGCGTCATTTAAAGAACGAGGGTCAGCACAACGTAAAAAAAAAAAAAAAAACCGGAGGAGCCTGCCGAAGATGAGGCCATTACGGCTCGCCTTTAGGTGTCCTCCTCGGGATAGCGTCATTTAAAGAACGAGGGTCAGCACAACGTTAAAAAAAAAAAAAAAAAAACCGGAGGAGCCTGCCGAAGATGAGGCCATTACGGCTCGCCTTTAGGTGTCCTCCTCGGGATAGCGTCATTTAAAGAACGAGGGTCAGCACAACGTAAAAAAAAAAAAAAAAAACGGAGGAGCCTGCCGAAGATGAGGCCATTACGGCTCGCCTTTAGGTGTCCTCCTCGGGATAGCGTCATTTAAAGAACGAGGGTCAGCACAACGTAAAAAAAAAAAAAAAAAACCGGAGGAGCCTGCCGAAGATGAGGCCATTACGGCTCGCCTTTAGGTGTCCTCCTCGGGATAGCGTCATTTAAAGAACGAGGGTCAGCACAACGTAAAAAAAAAAAAAAAAACCGGAGGAGCCTGCCGAAGATGAGGCCATTACGGCTCGCCTTTAGGTGTCCTCCTCGGGATAGCGTCATTTAAAGAACGAGGGTCAGCACAACGTAAAAAAAAAAAAAAAACCGGAGGAGCCTGCCGAAGATGAGGCCATTACGGCTCGCCTTTAGGTGTCCTCCTCGGGATAGCGTCATTTAAAGAACGAGGGTCAGCACAACGTAAAAAAAAAAAAAAAAACCGGAGGAGCCTGCCGAAGATGAGGCCATTACGGCTCGCCTTTAGGTGTCCTCCTCGGGATAGCGTCATTTAAAGAACGAGGGTCAGCACAACAAAAAAAAAAAAAAAAAACCGGAGGAGCCTGCCGAAGATGAGGCCATTACGGCTCGCCTTTAGGTGTCCTCCTCGGGATAGCGTCATTTAAAGAACGAGGGTCAGCACAACTAAAAAAAAAAAAAAAAATCGGAGGAGCCTGCCGAAGATGAGGCCATTACGGCTCGCCTTTAGGTGTCCTCCTCGGGATAGCGTCATTTAAAGAACGAGGGTCAGCACAACGTAAAAAAAAAAAAAAAAAAACCGGAGGAGCCTGCCGAAGATGAGGCCATTACGGCTCGCCTTTAGGTGTCCTCCTCGGGATAGCGTCATTTAAAGAACGAGGGTCAGCACAACGTTAAAAAAAAAAAAAAAAAACGGAGGAGCCTGCCGAAGATGAGGCCATTACGGCTCGCCTTTAGGTGTCCTCCTCGGGATAGCGTCATTTAAAGAACGAGGGTCAGCACAACGTAAAAAAAAAAAAAAAACGGAGGAGCCTGCCGAAGATGAGGCCATTACGGCTCGCCTTTAGGTGTCCTCCTCGGGATAGCGTCATTTAAAGAACGAGGTCAGCACAACGTAAAAAAAAAAAAAAAAAACCGGAGGAGCCTGCCGAAGATGAGGCCATTACGGCTCGCCTTTAGGTGTCCTCCTCGGGATAGCGTCATTTAAAGAACGAGGGTCAGCACAATGTAAAAAAAAAAAAAAAACCGGAGGAGCCTGCCGAAGATGAGGCCATTACGGCTCGCCTTTAGGTGTCCTCCTCGGGATAGCGTCATTTAAAGAACGAGGGTCAGCACAACGTAAAAAAAAAAAAAAAACCGGAGGAGCCTGCCGAAGATGAGGCCATTACGGCTCGCCTTTAGGTGTCCTCCTCGGGATAGCGTCATTTAAAGAACGAGGGTCAGCACAACAAAAAAAAAAAACCGGAGGAGCCTGCCGAAGATGAGGCCATTACGGCTCGCCTTTAGGTGTCCTCCTCGGGATAGCGTCATTTAAAGAACGAGGGTCAGCACAACTAAAAAAAAAAAAAAAAAAACCGGAGGAGCCTGCCGAAGATGAGGCCATTACGGCTCGCCTTTAGGTGTCCTCCTCGGGATAGCGTCATTTAAAGAACGAGGGTCAGCACAACGTAAAAAAAAAAAAAAAAACCGGAGGAGCCTGCCGAAGATGAGGCCATTACGGCTCGCCTTTAGGTGTCCTCCTCGGGATAGCGTCATTTAAAGAACGAGGGTCAGCACAACGTAAAAAAAAAAAAAAAAAAACCGGAGGAGCCTGCCGAAGATGAGGCCATTACGGCTCGCCTTTAGGTGTCCTCCTCGGGATAGCGTCATTTAAAGAACGAGGGTCAGCACAACGTTAAAAAAAAAAAAAAAAACCGGAGGAGCCTGCCGAAGATGAGGCCATTACGGCTCGCCTTTAGGTGTCCTCCTCGGGATAGCGTCATTTAAAGAACGAGGGTCAGCACAATGTTAAAAAAAAAAAAAAAACGGAGGAGCCTGCCGAAGATGAGGCCATTACGGCTCGCCTTTAGGTGTCCTCCTCGGGATAGCGTCATTTAAAGAACGAGGGTCAGCACAACGTAAAAAAAAAAAAAAAAAACCGGAGGAGCCTGCCGAAGATGAGGCCATTACGGCTCGCCTTTAGGTGTCCTCCTCGGGATAGCGTCATTTAAAGAACGAGGGTCAGCACAACAAAAAAAAAAACCGGAGGAGCCTGCCGAAGATGAGGCCATTACGGCTCGCCTTTAGGTGTCCTCCTCGGGATAGCGTCATTTAAAGAACGAGGGTCAGCACAACGTAAAAAAAAAAAAAAAAAAACCGGAGGAGCCTGCCGAAGATGAGGCCATTACGGCTCGCCTTTAGGTGTCCTCCTCGGGATAGCGTCATTTAAAGAACGAGGGTCAGCACAACGTAAAAAAAAAAAAAAAACCGGAGGAGCCTGCCGAAGATGAGGCCATTACGGCTCGCCTTTAGGTGTCCTCCTCGGGATAGCGTCATTTAAAGAACGAGGGTCAGCACAATGTAAAAAAAAAAAAAAAAAAACCGGAGGAGCCTGCCGAAGATGAGGCCATTACGGCTCGCCTTTAGGTGTCCTCCTCGGGATAGCGTCATTTAAAGAACGAGGTCAGCACAACGTTAAAAAAAAGAAAAAAAAACCGGAGGAGCCTGCCGAAGATGAGGCCATTACGGCTCGCCTTTAGGTGTCCTCCTCGGGATAGCGTCATTTAAAGAACGAGGGTCAGCACAACGTAAAAAAAAAAAAAAAAACCGGAGGAGCCTGCCGAAGATGAGGCCATTACGGCTCGCCTTTAGGTGTCCTCCTCGGGATAGCGTCATTTAAAGAACGAGGGTCAGCACAACGTAAAAAAAAAAAAAAAACCGGAGGAGCCTGCCGAAGATGAGGCCATTACGGCTCGCCTTTAGGTGTCCTCCTCGGGATAGCGTCATTTAAAGAACGAGGGTCAGCACAACGTAAAAAAAAAAAAAACCGGAGGAGCCTGCCGAAGATGAGGCCATTACGGCTCGCCTTTAGGTGTCCTCCTCGGGATAGCGTCATTTAAAGAACGAGGGTCAGCACAACGTAAAAAAAAAAAAAAAACCGGAGGAGCCTGCCGAAGATGAGGCCATTACGGCTCGCCTTTAGGTGTCCTCCTCGGGATAGCGTCATTTAAAGAACGAGGGTCAGCACAACGTAAAAAAAAAAAAAAAAACCGGAGGAGCCTGCCGAAGATGAGGCCATTACGGCTCGCCTTTAGGTGTCCTCCTCGGGATAGCGTCATTTAAAGAACGAGGGTCAGCACAACGTAAAAAAAAAAAAAAAAAACCGGAGGAGCCTGCCGAAGATGAGGCCATTACGGCTCGCCTTTAGGTGTCCTCCTCGGGATAGCGTCATTTAAAGAACGAGGGTCAGCACAACGTAAAAAAAAAAAAAAAAAACCGGAGGAGCCTGCCGAAGATGAGGCCATTACGGCTCGCCTTTAGGTGTCCTCCTCGGGATAGCGTCATTTAAAGAACGAGGGTCAGCACAACGTAAAAAAAAAAAAAAAAGAGGAGCCTGCCGAAGATGAGGCCATTACGGCTCGCCTTTAGGTGTCCTCCTCGGGATAGCGTCATTTAAAGAAACAACAAAAAAAAAACCGGAGGAGCCTGCCGAAGATGAGGCCATTACGGCTCGCCTTTAGGTGTCCTCCTCGGGATAGCGTCATTTAAAGAACGAGGGTCAGCACAACTAAAAAAAAAAAAAAAAAACGGAGGAGCCTGCCGAAGATGAGGCCATTACGGCTCGCCTTTAGGTGTCCTCCTCGGGATAGCGTCATTTAAAGAACGAGGGTCAGCACAACGTAAAAAAAAAAAAAAAAACCGGAGGAGCCTGCCGAAGATGAGGCCATTACGGCTCGCCTTTAGGTGTCCTCCTCGGGATAGCGTCATTTAAAGAACGAGGGTCAGCACAACGTAAAAAAAAAAAAAAAACCGGAGGAGCCTGCCGAAGATGAGGCCATTACGGCTCGCCTTTAGGTGTCCTCCTCGGGATAGCGTCATTTAAAGAACGAGGGTCAGCACAACGTAAAAAAAAAAAAAAAAAAACCGGAGGAGCCTGCCGAAGATGAGGCCATTACGGCTCGCCTTTAGGTGTCCTCCTCGGGATAGCGTCATTTAAAGAACGAGGGTCAGCACAACGTAAAAAAAAAAAAAAAAACCGGAGGAGCCTGCCGAAGATGAGGCCATTACGGCTCGCCTTTAGGTGTCCTCCTCGGGATAGCGTCATTTAAAGAACGAGGGTCAGCACAATGTAAAAAAAAAAAAAAAAACCGGAGGAGCCTGCCGAAGATGAGGCCATTACGGCTCGCCTTTAGGTGTCCTCCTCGGGATAGCGTCATTTAAAGAACGAGGGTCAGCACAATGTAAAAAAAAAAAAAAAAACCGGAGGAGCCTGCCGAAGATGAGGCCATTACGGCTCGCCTTTAGGTGTCCTCCTCGGGATAGCGTCATTTAAAGAACGAGGTCAGCACAACAAAAAAAAAAAAAAAAACCGGAGGAGCCTGCCGAAGATGAGGCCATTACGGCTCGCCTTTAGGTGTCCTCCTCGGGATAGCGTCATTTAAAGAACGAGGGTCAGCACAACGTAAAAAAAAAAAAAAAAACCGGAGGAGCCTGCCGAAGATGAGGCCATTACGGCTCGCCTTTAGGTGTCCTCCTCGGGATAGCGTCATTTAAAGAACGAGGGTCAGCACAACGTAAAAAAAAAAAAAAAACCGGAGGAGCCTGCCGAAGATGAGGCCATTACGGCTCGCCTTTAGGTGTCCTCCTCGGGATAGCGTCATTTAAAGAACGAGGGTCAGCACAACGTAAAAAAAAAAAAAAAACCGGAGGAGCCTGCCGAAGATGAGGCCATTACGGCTCGCCTTTAGGTGTCCTCCTCGGGATAGCGTCATTTAAAGAACGAGGGTCAGCACAACGTAAAAAAAAAAAAAAAAAACCGGAGGAGCCTGCCGAAGATGAGGCCATTACGGCTCGCCTTTAGGTGTCCTCCTCGGGATAGCGTCATTTAAAGAACGAGGGTCAGCACAACGTAAAAAAAAAAAAAAAAACCGGAGGAGCCTGCCGAAGATGAGGCCATTACGGCTCGCCTTTAGGTGTCCTCCTCGGGATAGCGTCATTTAAAGAACGAGGGTCAGCACAACGTTAAAAAAAAAAAAAAAAAACGGAGGAGCCTGCCGAAGATGAGGCCATTACGGCTCGCCTTTAGGTGTCCTCCTCGGGATAGCGTCATTTAAAGAACGAGGGTCAGCACAACGTAAAAAAAAAAAAAAAACCGGAGGAGCCTGCCGAAGATGAGGCCATTACGGCTCGCCTTTAGGTGTCCTCCTCGGGATAGCGTCATTTAAAGAACGAGGGTCAGCACAACGTTAAAAAAAAAAAAAAAAAACCGGAGGAGCCTGCCGAAGATGAGGCCATTACGGCTCGCCTTTAGGTGTCCTCCTCGGGATAGCGTCATTTAAAGAACGAGGGTCAGCACAACGTAAAAAAAAAAAAAAACGGAGGAGCCTGCCGAAGATGAGGCCATTACGGCTCGCCTTTAGGTGTCCTCCTCGGGATAGCGTCATTTAAAGAACGAGGGTCAGCACAACGTAAAAAAAAAAAAAAGAGGAGCCTGCCGAAGATGAGGCCATTACGGCTCGCCTTTAGGTGTCCTCCTCGGGATAGCGTCATTTAAAGAACGAGGGTCAGCACAATAAAAAAAAAAAAAAAAACGGAGGAGCCTGCCGAAGATGAGGCCATTACGGCTCGCCTTTAGGTGTCCTCCTCGGGATAGCGTCATTTAAAGAACGAGGGTCAGCACAACGTAAAAAAAAAAAAAAAAACCGGAGGAGCCTGCCGAAGATGAGGCCATTACGGCTCGCCTTTAGGTGTCCTCCTCGGGATAGCGTCATTTAAAGAACGAGGGTCAGCACAACGTAAAAAAAAAAAAAAAAACCGGAGGAGCCTGCCGAAGATGAGGCCATTACGGCTCGCCTTTAGGTGTCCTCCTCGGGATAGCGTCATTTAAAGAACGAGGTCAGCACAACATAAAAAAAAAAAAAAAACGGAGGAGCCTGCCGAAGATGAGGCCATTACGGCTCGCCTTTAGGTGTCCTCCTCGGGATAGCGTCATTTAAAGAACGAGGGTCAGCACAACAAAAAAAAAAAAAAAAAACCGGAGGAGCCTGCCGAAGATGAGGCCATTACGGCTCGCCTTTAGGTGTCCTCCTCGGGATAGCGTCATTTAAAGAACGAGGGTCAGCACAACGTAAAAAAAAAAAAAAAACCGGAGGAGCCTGCCGAAGATGAGGCCATTACGGCTCGCCTTTAGGTGTCCTCCTCGGGATAGCGTCATTTAAAGAACGAGGGTCAGCACAACGTTAAAAAAAAAAAAAAAAACCGGAGGAGCCTGCCGAAGATGAGGCCATTACGGCTCGCCTTTAGGTGTCCTCCTCGGGATAGCGTCATTTAAAGAACGAGGGTCAGCACAATGTAAAAAAAAAAAAAAAAAACCGGAGGAGCCTGCCGAAGATGAGGCCATTACGGCTCGCCTTTAGGTGTCCTCCTCGGGATAGCGTCATTTAAAGAACGAGGGTCAGCACAACGTAAAAAAAAAAAAAAAAACCGGAGGAGCCTGCCGAAGATGAGGCCATTACGGCTCGCCTTTAGGTGTCCTCCTCGGGATAGCGTCATTTAAAGAACGAGGGTCAGCACAACGTAAAAAAAAAAAAAAACCGGAGGAGCCTGCCGAAGATGAGGCCATTACGGCTCGCCTTTAGGTGTCCTCCTCGGGATAGCGTCATTTAAAGAACGAGGGTCAGCACAACGTTAAAAAAAAAAAAAAAACCGGAGGAGCCTGCCGAAGATGAGGCCATTACGGCTCGCCTTTAGGTGTCCTCCTCGGGATAGCGTCATTTAAAGAACGAGGGTCAGCAACAAAAAAAAAATCGGAGGAGCCTGCCGAAGATGAGGCCATTACGGCTCGCCTTTAGGTGTCCTCCTCGGGATAGCGTCATTTAAAGAACGAGGGTCAGCACAATTAAAAAAAAAGAAAAAAAAAACCGGAGGAGCCTGCCGAAGATGAGGCCATTACGGCTCGCCTTTAGGTGTCCTCCTCGGGATAGCGTCATTTAAAGAACGAGGGTCAGCACAACGTAAAAAAAAAAAAAAAAACCGGAGGAGCCTGCCGAAGATGAGGCCATTACGGCTCGCCTTTAGGTGTCCTCCTCGGGATAGCGTCATTTAAAGAACGAGGGTCAGCACAACGTAAAAAAAAAAAAAAAAAAACCGGAGGAGCCTGCCGAAGATGAGGCCATTACGGCTCGCCTTTAGGTGTCCTCCTCGGGATAGCGTCATTTAAAGAACGAGGGTCAGCACAACGTAAAAAAAAAAAAAAAACGGAGGAGCCTGCCGAAGATGAGGCCATTACGGCTCGCCTTTAGGTGTCCTCCTCGGGATAGCGTCATTTAAAGAACGAGGGTCAGCACAAAAAAAAAAAAATTGAGGAGCCTGCCGAAGATGAGGCCATTACGGCTCGCCTTTAGGTGTCCTCCTCGGGATAGCGTCATTTAAAGAACGAGGGTCAGCACAACGTTAAAAAAAAAAAAAACCGGAGGAGCCTGCCGAAGATGAGGCCATTACGGCTCGCCTTTAGGTGTCCTCCTCGGATAGCGTCATTTAAAGAACGAGGGTCAGCACAACGTAAAAAAAACCGGAGGAGCCTGCCGAAGATGAGGCCATTACGGCTCGCCTTTAGGTGTCCTCCTCGGGATAGCGTCATTTAAAGAACGAGGAGTCAGCACAACGTTAAAAAAAATCAGAAAAAAAAACCGGAGGAGCCTGCCGAAGATGAGGCCATTACGGCTCGCCTTTAGGTGTCCTCCTCGGGATAGCGTCATTTAAAGAACGAGGGTCAGCACAACAAAAAAAAAAGAGCCTGCCGAAGATGAGGCCATTACGGCTCGCCTTTAGGTGTCCTCCTCGGGATAGCGTCATTTAAAGAACGAGGGTCAGCACAACGTTAAAAAAAATCAAAAAAAAAACCGGAGGAGCCTGCCGAAGATGAGGCCATTACGGCTCGCCTTTAGGTGTCCTCCTCGGGATAGCGTCATTTAAAGAACGAGGGTCAGCACAACGGAAAAAAAAAACCGGAGGAGCCTGCCGAAGATGAGGCCATTACGGCTCGCCTTTAGGTGTCCTCCTCGGGATAGCGTCATTTAAAGAACGAGGGTCAGCACAACGTTAAAAAAAAAAAAAAAAAACCGGAGGAGCCTGCCGAAGATGAGGCCATTACGGCTCGCCTTTAGGTGTCCTCCTCGGGATAGCGTCATTTAAAGAACGAGGGTCAGCACAATGTTAAAAAAAAAAAAAAAAATCGGAGGAGCCTGCCGAAGATGAGGCCATTACGGCTCGCCTTTAGGTGTCCTCCTCGGGATAGCGTCATTTAAAGAACGAGGGTCAGCACAACGTAAAAAAAAAAAAAAAACCGGAGGAGCCTGCCGAAGATGAGGCCATTACGGCTCGCCTTTAGGTGTCCTCCTCGGGATAGCGTCATTTAAAGAACGAGGGTCAGCACAACAAAAAAAAAATTGAGGAGCCTGCCGAAGATGAGGCCATTACGGCTCGCCTTTAGGTGTCCTCCTCGGGATAGCGTCATTTAAAGAACGAGGTCAGCACAACATAAAAAAAAACCGGAGGAGCCTGCCGAAGATGAGGCCATTACGGCTCGCCTTTAGGTGTCCTCCTCGGGATAGCGTCATTTAAAGAACGAGGGTCAGCACAATGTAAAAAAAAAAAAAAAAAACCGGAGGAGCCTGCCGAAGATGAGGCCATTACGGCTCGCCTTTAGGTGTCCTCCTCGGGATAGCGTCATTTAAAGAACGAGGGTCAGCACAATGTAAAAAAAAAAAAAAAAAAAACCGGAGGAGCCTGCCGAAGATGAGGCCATTACGGCTCGCCTTTAGGTGTCCTCCTCGGGATAGCGTCATTTAAAGAACGAGGTCAGCACAACGTTAAAAAAAATCAAAAAAAAAAACCGGAGGAGCCTGCCGAAGATGAGGCCATTACGGCTCGCCTTTAGGTGTCCTCCTCGGGATAGCGTCATTTAAAGAACGAGGGTCAGCACAATGTAAAAAAAACGAAAAAAAAATCGGAGGAGCCTGCCGAAGATGAGGCCATTACGGCTCGCCTTTAGGTGTCCTCCTCGGGATAGCGTCATTTAAAGAACGAGGGTCAGCACAACGTAAAAAAAAAAAAAAAACCAGAGGAGCCTGCCGAAGATGAGGCCATTACGGCTCGCCTTTAGGTGTCCTCCTCGGGATAGCGTCATTTAAAGAACGAGGGTCAGCAACAAAAAAAAAAACCGGAGGAGCCTGCCGAAGATGAGGCCATTACGGCTCGCCTTTAGGTGTCCTCCTCGGGATAGCGTCATTTAAAGAACGAGGGTCAGCACAACAAAAAAAAAAAAAAAAAACCGGAGGAGCCTGCCGAAGATGAGGCCATTACGGCTCGCCTTTAGGTGTCCTCCTCGGGATAGCGTCATTTAAAGAACGAGGTCAGCACAACGTAAAAAAAAAAAAAAAAAACCGGAGGAGCCTGCCGAAGATGAGGCCATTACGGCTCGCCTTTAGGTGTCCTCCTCGGGATAGCGTCATTTAAAGAACGAGGTCAGCACAACGTAAAAAAAAAAGAAAAAAAAAACCGGAGGAGCCTGCCGAAGATGAGGCCATTACGGCTCGCCTTTAGGTGTCCTCCTCGGGATAGCGTCATTTAAAGAACGAGGGTCAGCACAATTAAAAAAAAAAAAAAAAAGGAGGAGCCTGCCGAAGATGAGGCCATTACGGCTCGCCTTTAGGTGTCCTCCTCGGGATAGCGTCATTTAAAGAACGAGGGTCAGCACAACGTAAAAAAAAAAAAAAACCGGAGGAGCCTGCCGAAGATGAGGCCATTACGGCTCGCCTTTAGGTGTCCTCCTCGGGATAGCGTCATTTAAAGAACGAGGGTCAGCACAAAAAAAAAAAAAAAAAACCGGAGGAGCCTGCCGAAGATGAGGCCATTACGGCTCGCCTTTAGGTGTCCTCCTCGGGATAGCGTCATTTAAAGAACGAGGGTCAGCACAACGTAAAAAAAAAAAAAAAAAACCGGAGGAGCCTGCCGAAGATGAGGCCATTACGGCTCGCCTTTAGGTGTCCTCCTCGGATAGCGTCATTTAAAGAACGAGGGTCAGCACAATGTAAAAAAAACGAAAAAAAAACCGGAGGAGCCTGCCGAAGATGAGGCCATTACGGCTCGCCTTTAGGTGTCCTCCTCGGGATAGCGTCATTTAAAGAACGAGGTCAGCACAACGTAAAAAAAAAAAAAAAAAAAACCGGAGGAGCCTGCCGAAGATGAGGCCATTACGGCTCGCCTTTAGGTGTCCTCCTCGGGATAGCGTCATTTAAAGAACGAGGGTCAGCACAACGTTAAAAAAAAAAAAAAAAAACCGGAGGAGCCTGCCGAAGATGAGGCCATTACGGCTCGCCTTTAGGTGTCCTCCTCGGGATAGCGTCATTTAAAGAACGAGGGTCAGCACAAAAAAAAAAAAAAAAAAAACCGGAGGAGCCTGCCGAAGATGAGGCCATTACGGCTCGCCTTTAGGTGTCCTCCTCGGGATAGCGTCATTTAAAGAACGAGGTCAGCACAATAAAAAAAAAAAAAAAAACCGGAGGAGCCTGCCGAAGATGAGGCCATTACGGCTCGCCTTTAGGTGTCCTCCTCGGGATAGCGTCATTTAAAGAACGAGGTCAGCACAATGTAAAAAAAAAAAAAAAAAACCGGAGGAGCCTGCCGAAGATGAGGCCATTACGGCTCGCCTTTAGGTGTCCTCCTCGGGATAGCGTCATTTAAAAACGAGGGTCAGCACAACGTAAAAAAAAAAAAAAAACGGAGGAGCCTGCCGAAGATGAGGCCATTACGGCTCGCCTTTAGGTGTCCTCCTCGGGATAGCGTCATTTAAAGAACGAGGGTCAGCACAACAAAAAAAAAAAAAAAAGAGGAGCCTGCCGAAGATGAGGCCATTACGGCTCGCCTTTAGGTGTCCTCCTCGGGATAGCGTCATTTAAAGAACGAGGGTCAGCACAACAAAAAAAAAAAAAAAAACCGGAGGAGCCTGCCGAAGATGAGGCCATTACGGCTCGCCTTTAGGTGTCCTCCTCGGGATAGCGTCATTTAAAGAACGAGGGTCAGCACAACGTAAAAAAAAAAAAAAAAACCGGAGGAGCCTGCCGAAGATGAGGCCATTACGGCTCGCCTTTAGGTGTCCTCCTCGGGATAGCGTCATTTAAAGAACGAGGTCAGCACAACGTAAAAAAAAAAAAAAAAACCGGAGGAGCCTGCCGAAGATGAGGCCATTACGGCTCGCCTTTAGGTGTCCTCCTCGGATAGCGTCATTTAAAGAACGAGTCAGCACAACGTAAAAAAAAAAAAAAAAACCGGAGGAGCCTGCCGAAGATGAGGCCATTACGGCTCGCCTTTAGGTGTCCTCCTCGGGATAGCGTCATTTAAAGAACGAGGGTCAGCACAACGTAAAAAAAAGAAAAAAAAATCGGAGGAGCCTGCCGAAGATGAGGCCATTACGGCTCGCCTTTAGGTGTCCTCCTCGGGATAGCGTCATTTAAAGAACGAGGGTCAGCACAAAAAAAAAAAAAAACCGGAGGAGCCTGCCGAAGATGAGGCCATTACGGCTCGCCTTTAGGTGTCCTCCTCGGGATAGCGTCATTTAAAGAACGAGGGTCAGCACAACAAAAAAAAAAAAAAAAGAGGAGCCTGCCGAAGATGAGGCCATTACGGCTCGCCTTTAGGTGTCCTCCTCGGGATAGCGTCATTTAAAGAACGAGGGTCAGCACAACAAAAAAAAAAAAAAAGAGGAGCCTGCCGAAGATGAGGCCATTACGGCTCGCCTTTAGGTGTCCTCCTCGGGATAGCGTCATTTAAAGAACGAGGTCAGCACAACGTAAAAAAAAAAAAAAGGAGGAGCCTGCCGAAGATGAGGCCATTACGGCTCGCCTTTAGGTGTCCTCCTCGGGATAGCGTCATTTAAAGAACGAGGTCAGCACAAAAAAAAAAAAAAAAACCGGAGGAGCCTGCCGAAGATGAGGCCATTACGGCTCGCCTTTAGGTGTCCTCCTCGGGATAGCGTCATTTAAAGAACGAGGTCAGCACAATGTAAAAAAAAAAAAAAAAAACCGGAGGAGCCTGCCGAAGATGAGGCCATTACGGCTCGCCTTTAGGTGTCCTCCTCGGGATAGCGTCATTTAAAGAACGAGGGTCAGCACAACGTAAAAAAAAAAAAAAAAACCGGAGGAGCCTGCCGAAGATGAGGCCATTACGGCTCGCCTTTAGGTGTCCTCCTCGGATAGCGTCATTTAAAGAACGAGGGTCAGCACAACGTTAAAAAAAAAAAAAAAAAAGGAGGAGCCTGCCGAAGATGAGGCCATTACGGCTCGCCTTTAGGTGTCCTCCTCGGATAGCGTCATTTAAAGAACGAGGGTCAGCACAACGTAAAAAAAAAAAAAAAAAGGAGGAGCCTGCCGAAGATGAGGCCATTACGGCTCGCCTTTAGGTGTCCTCCTCGGGATAGCGTCATTTAAAACGAGGGTCAGCACAAAAAAAAAAAAAAAAGAGGAGCCTGCCGAAGATGAGGCCATTACGGCTCGCCTTTAGGTGTCCTCCTCGGGATAGCGTCATTTAAAGAACGAGGGTCAGCAACGTAAAAAAAAAAAAAAAAAATGAGGAGCCTGCCGAAGATGAGGCCATTACGGCTCGCCTTTAGGTGTCCTCCTCGGGATAGCGTCATTTAAAGAACGAGGGTCAGCACAAAAAAAAAAAATCGGAGGAGCCTGCCGAAGATGAGGCCATTACGGCTCGCCTTTAGGTGTCCTCCTCGGGATAGCGTCATTTAAAGAACGAGGTCAGCACAACGTTAAAAAAAATCAAAAAAAAAACCGGAGGAGCCTGCCGAAGATGAGGCCATTACGCTCGCCTTTAGGTGTCCTCCTCGGGATAGCGTCATTTAAAGAACGAGGGTCAGCACAATGTAAAAAAAAAAAAAAAAAACCGGAGGAGCCTGCCGAAGATGAGGCCATTACGGCTCGCCTTTAGGTGTCCTCCTCGGATAGCGTCATTTAAAGAACGAGGTCAGCACAACGTAAAAAAAAAAAAAAAAAACCGGAGGAGCCTGCCGAAGATGAGGCCATTACGGCTCGCCTTTAGGTGTCCTCCTCGGGATAGCGTCATTTAAAGAACGAGGGTCAGCACAATGTAAAAAAAAAAAAAACCGGAGGAGCCTGCCGAAGATGAGGCCATTACGGCTCGCCTTTAGGTGTCCTCCTCGGGATAGCGTCATTTAAAGACGAGGTCAGCACAACGTTAAAAAAAAAAAAAAAAAAGAGGAGCCTGCCGAAGATGAGGCCATTACGGCTCGCCTTTAGGTGTCCTCCTCGGGATAGCGTCATTTAAAGAACGAGGTCAGCACAACGAAAAAAAAAATCAAAAAAAAAACCGGAGGAGCCTGCCGAAGATGAGGCCATTACGGCTCGCCTTTAGGTGTCCTCCTCGGGATAGCGTCATTTAAAGAACGAGGGGTCAGCACAATTAAAAAAAACGAAAAAAAAAACCGGAGGAGCCTGCCGAAGATGAGGCCATTACGGCTCGCCTTTAGGTGTCCTCCTCGGGATAGCGTCATTTAAAGAACGAGGGTCAGCACAATGTAAAAAAAAAAACCGGAAAAAAAAACCGGAGGAGCCTGCCGAAGATGAGGCCATTACGGCTCGCCTTTAGGTGTCCTCCTCGGGATAGCGTCATTTAAAGAACGAGGGTCAGCACAACGTAAAAAAAAGAAAAAAAAAACCGGAGGAGCCTGCCGAAGATGAGGCCATTACGGCTCGCCTTTAGGTGTCCTCCTCGGGATAGCGTCATTTAAAGAACGAGGTCAGCACAACGTAAAAAAAAAAAAAAAAAAAAGAGGAGCCTGCCGAAGATGAGGCCATTACGGCTCGCCTTTAGGTGTCCTCCTCGGATAGCGTCATTTAAAGAACGAGGGTCAGCACAACGTAAAAAAAAAAAACAGAGGAGCCTGCCGAAGATGAGGCCATTACGGCTCGCCTTTAGGTGTCCTCCTCGGGATAGCGTCATTTAAAGAACGAGGTCAGCACAACGTAAAAAAAAAAAAAAAAACCGGAGGAGCCTGCCGAAGATGAGGCCATTACGGCTCGCCTTTAGGTGTCCTCCTCGGGATAGCGTCATTTAAAGAACGAGTCAGCACAACGTTAAAAAAAATAAAAAAAAAAAACCGGAGGAGCCTGCCGAAGATGAGGCCATTACGGCTCGCCTTTAGGTGTCCTCCTCGGGATAGCGTCATTTAAAGAACGAGGTCAGCACAACGTTAAAAAAAAAAACGGAAAAAAAAAACCGGAGGAGCCTGCCGAAGATGAGGCCATTACGGCTCGCCTTTAGGTGTCCTCCTCGGGATAGCGTCATTTAAAGAACGAGGGTCAGCACAACGTAAAAAAAAAAAAAAAAACCGGAGGAGCCTGCCGAGATGAGGCCATTACGGCTCGCCTTTAGGTGTCCTCCTCGGGATAGCGTCATTTAAAGAACGAGGGTCAGCACAACAGAAAAAAAAAAAGGTAGCCTGCCGAAGATGAGGCCATTACGGCTCGCCTTTAGGTGTCCTCCTCGGGATAGCGTCATTTAAAGAACGAGAGTCAGCACAACGTTAAAAAAAATCAGAAAAAAAAAACCGGAGGAGCCTGCCGAAGATGAGGCCATTACGGCTCGCCTTTAGGTGTCCTCCTCGGGATAGCGTCATTTAAAGAACGAGGGTCAGCACAATGTAAAAAAAAAAAAAAAAAAAATCGGAGGAGCCTGCCGAAGAT
Source organism: Arachis hypogaea (assembly GCF_003086295.3). Taxonomy (NCBI): domain Eukaryota; kingdom Viridiplantae; phylum Streptophyta; class Magnoliopsida; order Fabales; family Fabaceae; genus Arachis; species Arachis hypogaea. Next base: position 71,196,705 of record NC_092053.1, read on the forward strand.
GAGGCCATTACGGCTCGCCTTTAGGTGTCCTCCTCGGGATAGCGTCATTTAAAGAACGAGGGTCAGCACAATGTAAAAAAAAAAAAAAAAAAACCGGAGGAGCCTGCCGAAGATGAGGCCATTACGGCTCGCCTTTAGGTGTCCTCCTCGGGATAGCGTCATTTAAAGAACGAGGGTCAGCACAACATAAAAAAAAAAGATAGCCTGCCGAAGATGAGGCCATTACGGCTCGCCTTTAGGGTCCTCCTCGGGATAGCGTCATTTAAAGAACGAGTCAGCACAACGTAAAAAAAATAAAAAAAAAAAACCGGAGGAGCCTGCCGAGGATGAGGCCATTACGGCTCGCCTTTAGGTGTCCTCGGATAGCGTCATTTAAAGAACGAGGGTCAGCACAACGTAAAAAAAAAAATGGAAAAAAAAAAACCGGAGGAGCCTGCCGAAGATGAGGCCATTACGGCTCGCCTTTAGGTGTCCTCCTCGGATAGCGTCATTTAAAGAACGAGAGTCAGCACAACGTTAAAAAAAATCAGAAAAAAAAAACCGGAGGAGCCTGCCGAAGATGAGGCCATTACGGCTCGCCTTTAGGTGTCCTCCTCGGGATAGCGTCATTTAAAGAACGAGGGTCAGCACAATGTTAAAAAAAACGAAAAAAAAAATCGGAGGAGCCTGCCGAAGATGAGGCCATTACGGCTCGCCTTTAGGTGTCCTCCTCGGGATAGCGTCATTTAAAAAACGAGGTCAGCACAACGTAAAAAAAAAAAAAAACCGGAGGAGCCTGCCGAAGATGAGGCCATTACGGCTCGCCTTTAGGTGTCCTCCTCGGGATAGCGTCATTTAAAGAACGAGGGTCAGCACAACAAAAAAAAAGAGGAGCCTGCCGAAGATGAGGCCATTACGGCTCGCCTTTAGGTGCCTCCTCGGGATAGCGTCATTTAAAGAACGAGGGTCAGCACAACGTAAAAAAAAACAGAAAAAAAAACCGGAGGAGCCTGCCGAAGATGAGGCCATTACGGCTCGCCTTTAGGTGTCCTCCTCGGGATAGCGTCATTTAAAGAACGAGGGTCAGCACAATGTAAAAAAAAAAAAAATCGGAGGAGCCTGCCGAAGATGAGGCCATTACGGCTCGCCTTTAGGTGTCCTCCTCGGGATAGCGTCATTTAAAAAAGAGGGTCAGCACAACGTAAAAAAAAAAAAAACCGGAGGAGCCTGCCGAAGATGAGGCCATTACGGCTCGCCTTTAGGTGTCCTCCTCGGATAGCGTCATTTAAAGAACGAGAGTCAGCACAACGTTAAAAAAAAAAAAAAAAAAACCGGAGGAGCCTGCCGAAGATGAGGCCATTACGGCTCGCCTTTAGGTGTCCTCCTCGGATAGCGTCATTTAAAGAACGAGGGTCAGCACAACGTAAAAAAAAAAAAAAAAAAAGAGGAGCCTGCCGAAGATGAGGCCATTACGGCTCGCCTTTAGGTCCTCCTCGGGATAGCGTCATTTAAAAAACGAGGGTCAGCACAACGTAAAAAAAAAAAAAACAGAGGAGCCTGCCGAGATGAGGCCATTACGGCTCACCTTTAGGTGTCCTCCTCGGGATAGCGTCATTTAAAGAACGAGGGTCAGCACAACATAAAAAAAAATGAGAGCCTGCCGAAGATGAGGCCATTACGGCTCGCCTTTAGGGACCTCCTCGGGATAGCGTCATTTAAAGAACGAGAGTCAGCACAACGTAAAAAAAAAGAAAAAAAAACCGGAGGAGCCTGCCGAAGATGAGGCCATTACGGCTCGCCTTTAGGTGTCCTCCTCGGGATAGCGTCATTTAAAGAACGAGGGTCAGCACAAACGTAAAAAAAAAAAAAAAAACCGGAGGAGCCTGCCGAAGATGAGGCCATTACGGCTCGCCTTTAGGTGTCCTCCTCGGGATAGCGTCATTTAAAGAACGAGAGTCAGCACAACGTTAAAAAAAAAAAAAAAAAACCGGAGGAGCCTGCCGAAGATGAGGCCATTACGGCTCGCCTTTAGGTGTCCTCCTCGGGATAGCGTCATTTAAAGAACGAGGGTCAGCACAACAAAAAAAAAAAAGAGCCTGCCGAAGATGAGGCCATTACGGCTCGCCTTTAGGTGTCCTCCTCGGATAGCGTCATTTAAAGAACGAGAGTCAGCACAACGTTAAAAAAAATCAAAAAAAGCAAAAACCGGAGGAGCCTGCCGAAGATGAGGCATTAGCTCGCCTTTAGGTGTCCTCCTCGGGATAGCGTCATTTAAAGAACGAGGGTCAGCACAATGTAAAAAAAAATAACCGAAAAAAAAAAACCGGAGGAGCCTGCCGAAGATGAGGCCATTACGGCTCGCCTTTAGGTGTCCTCCTCGGGATAGCGTCATTTAAAGAACGAGGTCAGCACAACGTAAAAAAAAAACAGAAAAAAAAAACCGGAGGAGCCTGCCGAAGATGAGGCCATTACGGCTCGCCTTTAGGTGTCCTCCTCAGGATAGCGTCATTTAAAGAACGAGGGTCAGCACAATGTAAAAAAAAAAAAAAAATCGGAGGAGCCTGCCGATATGAGGCCATTACGGCTCGCCTTTAGGTGCCCTCCTCGGGATAGCGTCATTTAAAAACGAGGTCAGCACAACGTAAAAAAAAAAAAAAAAACCGGAGGAGCCTGCGAAGATGAGGCCATTACGGCTCGCCTTTAGGTGTCCTCCTCGGGATAGCGTCATTTAAAAACGAGGGTCAGCACAACAAAAAAAAAAGAGAGCCTGCCGAAGATGAGGCCATTACGGCTTGCCTTTAGGTGTCCTCCTCGGGATAGCGTCATTTAAAGAACGAGGGTCAGCACAACTAAAAAAAAATGAAAAAAAAACCGGAGGAGCCTGCCGAAGATGAGGCCATTACGGCTCGCCTTTAGGTGTCCTCCTCGGGATAGCGTCATTTAAAGAACGAGGGACAGCACAATGTAAAAAAAACGAAAAAGAAAATCGGAGCCTGCCGAAGATGAGGCATTACGGCTCGCCTTTAGGTGTCCTCCTCGGGATAGCGTCATTTAAAGAACGAGGGTCAGCACAATGTAAAAAAAAAATAAGAAAAAAAAAAAAACCGGAGGAGCCTGCCGAAGATGAGGCCATTACGGCTCGCCTTTAGGTGTCCTCCTCGGGATAGCGTCATTTAAAGAACGAGGGTCAGCACAACGTAAAAAAAAAAAAAAAAAAAAACCGGAGGAGCCTGCCGAAGATGAGGCCATTACGGCTCGCCTTTAGGTGTCCTCCTCGGGATAGCGTCATTTAAAGAACGAGGGTCAGCACAACGTTAAAAAAAAAAAAAATCGGAGGAGCCTGCCGAAGATGAGGCCATTACGGCTCGCCTTTAGGTGCTCCTCGGGATAGCGTCATTTAAAAAACGAGGGTCAGCACAATAAAAAAAAAAAAAAAGAGGAGCCTGCCGAAGATGAGGCCATTACGGCTCGCCTTTAGGTGTCCTCCTCGGATAGAGCGTCATTTAAAGAACGAGGGTCAGCACAACATAAAAAAAAAAAGAGCCTGCCGAAGATGAGGCCATTACGGCTCGCCTTTAGGTGTCCTCCTCGGGATAGCGTCATTTAAAGAACGAGTCAGCACAACGTAAAAAAAAATCAAAAAAAAAACCGGAGGAGCCTGCCGAAGATGAGGCCATTACGGCTCGCCTTTAGGTGTCCTCCTCGGGATAGCGTCATTTAAAGAACGAGGGTCAGCACAACGTAAAAAAAAAAAAAAAAAAACCGAGGAGCCTGCCGAAGATGAGGCCATTACGGCTCGCCTTTAGGTGTCCTCCTCGGGATAGCGTCATTTAAAGAACGAGAGTCAGCACAACGTTAAAAAAAAAATCAGAAAAGCAAAAACCGGAGGAGCCTGCCGAAGATGAGGCCATTACGGCTCGCCTTTAGGTGTCCTCCTCGGGATAGCGTCATTTAAAGAACGAGGGTCAGCACAACATAAAAAAAAAAGAGCCTGCCGAAGATGAGGCCATTACGGCTCGCCTTTAGGTGTCCTCCTCGGGATAGCGTCATTTAAAGAACGAGTCAGCACAACGTTAAAAAAAATCAGAAAAAAAAACCGGAGGAGCCTGCCGAAGATGAGGCCATTACGGCTCGCCTTTAGGTGTCCTCCTCGGATAGCGTCATTTAAAAACGAGGGTCAGCACAATGTTAAAAAAAAAAAAAAAAGCGGAGGAGCCTGCCGAAGATGAGGCCATTACGGCTCGCCTTTAGGTGTCCTCCTCGGGATAGCGTCATTTAAAGAACGAGGGTCAGCACAATAAAAAAAAATGAAAAAAAAAGAGGAGCCTGCCGAAGATGAGGCCATTACGGCTCGCCTTTAGGTGTCCTCCGGGATAGCGTCATTTAAAGAACGAGGGTCAGCACAACGAAAAAAAAAAAAAAAAAAGAAAAAAAAATCGAGGCCTGCCGAAGATGAGGCCATTACGGCTCGCCTTTAGGTGTCCTCCTCGGATAGCGTCATTTAAAGAACGAGGGTCAGCACAATGTAAAAAAAAAAAAAAAAAAAAACCGGAGCCTGCCTGCCGAAGATGAGGCCATTACGGCTCGCCTTTAGGTGTCCTCCTCGGGATAGCGTCATTTAAAGAACGAGGGTCAGCACAACGTAAAAAAAAAAGAAAAAAAAAAAAAAAACCGGAGGAGCCTGCCGAAGATGAGGCCATTACGGCTCGCCTTTAGGTGTCCTCCTCGGGATAGCGTCATTTAAAGAACGAGGGTCAGCACAATGTAAAAAAAAAAAACGAAAAAAAAAAACCGGAGGAGCCTGCC
>NC_092053.1:71202489-71246025 GCF_003086295.3 Arachis hypogaea
TCATAGAAAACCCTAAAAAATCGTAAACAACCTAAAAATCCAAGAAAAACCTAAAAACCCTAAAAAAACTAAAAACCCTAGAAAACCCTAGAAAACCGTAAAAAACCTAGAAAACCTTAGAAAACCCTAAAAAACCCTAAGAATCATAGAAAACTTAAAAATCTCTAAAAACCCTAAAAAAACCGAAAAATCCTAGAAAACTTAAAAATCCCTAAAAACCCTAGAAAATCCTAAAAAACTTAAAAAACTCAAGAAAACCCAAGAAAACCCCAAAAAATCCTAGAAAACCGTAAAAAAATCCTAGAAAACCTTAGAAAACTCTAAAAAAACCCTAAGAATCATAGAAAACCCTAAAAAATCCTAAAAACCTTAGAAAACCCTAAACAACACTAGAAACCCTAAAAAAATCCTAGAAAATCCTAAAAACCCTTAAAACCTTAAAAAACCCTAGAAAACCCTAAAAATCCTTAAAAATCCTAAAAAATACTAAAATCCCTAGAAAACTCAAAAAAACACTAAAAACCTAAGAAAAACCTAAAAACTCTAAAAAACTAAAAAAACCTAAAAAACTTTAGAAAATCCTAGAAAACCCTAGAAAACCCTAAAAACCCTAGAAAACCCTAAAAAACCTAAAAAATCCTAAAAAACACTAAAAACACTAAAAAACCTAAAAAACTTTAGAAATTCATAAAAAACCTTAGAAAACCATAAAAATCCTAGAAAACCCTAAAAAACCTTAGAAAACCATAAAAACCCTAAAAACCCACGAAAAACCCTAGAAAACCGTAAAAAAGACTAGAAAACCATAGAAAATCCTAAAAAACCCCGAAAAATCATAGAAAACCCTAAAAAATCCTAGAAAATCCTAAAAAATCCTAAAAACCATAGAAAACCCTAGAAACCCCTAAAAACCATAGAAAACTCTAAAAAACACTAAAAATCCAAGAAAAACCTAAAAACCCTAAAAAAATAAAAACCCCTAGAAAACCGAAAAAATTTCGAAAAACCCTAGAAAATCCTAAAAAACTCTTAAAACTCTAGAAAACGCTAGAAAACCGTAAAAAACTTAGAAAAACTTAGAAAACCCTAAAAAACCCTAAGAATAATAAAAAATTTAAAAATCTCTAAAAACCCTAAAAAACCCTAAAAACCCTAGAAAATCCTAAAAAACTCAAAAAACTCTAGAAAACCCAAGAAAACCGCAAAAAATCCTAGAAAAAAGTAAAAAATCCTAGATTTTTAGGGTTTTCTAGAGTTTTCTAAAGTTTTTTATGGTTTTCTAGGGATTTCTAGGGTTTTTAGGGTTTTTTTTGGGTTTTCTATGGTTTTCTAGGTTTTTTTAGGATTTTCTAGGGTTTTTTCTAGAGTTTTTAGTGTTTTCTAGGGTTTTTTTAGGTTTTTTAGGGTTTTTAGGATTTTGTAGGGTTTTTTCAGGTTTTTTAGGTTTTTTAGGGTTTTCTAGGATTTTTAGTCTTTTTTAGGGTTTTCTACGATTCTTAGGATTTTTTAGGGTTTTCTAAGGTTTTCTAGGAATTTTTTGGGTTTTTTAGGGTTTTTTAGAGTTCTTAGAGTTTTTTATGGTTTTCTAGGATTTTTTTAGAATTTTCTAGGGTTGTTAGAGTTTTTTAGGATTTTCTAGGATTTTTAGGGTTTTTAGGGAATTCTAAAGTTTTTTAAGTATAAATTTTTAAGGGTTTTCTAGGATTTTAGGTTTTTTAGGGTTTTCTAGGGTTTTTAGGATTTTCTAGGGTTTTTTAAGGATTTCTAGGTTTTTTAGAATTCTATAGGGTTTTTTCGTGTTTTCTAGGGTTTTGAAATGTTTTTTAGGATTTTCTAGGGTTTTTTGGGTTTTTTCGCATTTTCTAGGTTTCCTGAAAAACACTAAAAAAACTACAAAACCTTAGAAAACGCTACAAAACCCTAGAAAACTTAAAAAACCCTAAAAATCCCTAAAAAAACCCTAGAAAACGCTAAAATCCCTAAAAAAATCCTAAAAAACTCTAGTAAACAATAAAAAACTCTAAAAACTCAAGAAACCCCCTAGAAAACCCCAAAAAATCCAAGAAAACCGTAAAAAACCCTAGAAAACCTTAAAGAATCCAAAAAACCCTAGAAAACCCTAAAAAACCCTTAAAACCTTAAAAAACCCTAAAAACCTAAAAAACACTAGAAAACTCTAAAAAACCCTAAAAACCTAAAAAAGACTAGAAAACCCTATAAAATCCTAAAAACCCTAGAAAACCCTAAAAAACCCTAGAAAACCCTAAAAAACCCTAAAAAATCCTAAAAACCATAGAAAACTCTAAAAAACACTAAAAACCCAAGAAAAACTTAAAAAATTAAAAATCCTAGAAAACCGTAAAAAATCCTAAAAACCCTAGAAAACCCTAAAAAACTCTTAAAACTCTAGAAAACCCTAGAAAACCCCGAAAAACCCTAGAAAATTCTAAAAAACCCTAAGAATCATAGAAAATCCTAAAAAACCTAAAAAATCCTAGAAATCCTAAAAATCCTAAAAATCCTAAAAACCCTAGAAAACCCTAAAAAACCCTAAAAACCCTTAAAACCTTAAAAAATCCTAAAACATCTAGAAAACCGTAAAAACCACTAAAAACCCTAAAAAATGCAAAAACCCTAGAAAACACTAAAAATCATAAAAAAAATCCTAGAAAACCCTAAAAAATCCTAAAATCCCTAGAAAAACCCTAAAAACTGTAGAAAACCTTAAAAAATCCTAGCAAACCCTAGAAAACCCTAAAAAAGCCTAAAACCCCAGAAAAACCACTAGAAAACCCTAAAAAACTTTAGAAAACCCTAGAAAACCCTAAAAAACTCTAAGAAATCCTAAGAAACACTAAAAACCCTTAAAAACCTAAAAACCTAAGAAAACCCTAAAAAACTAAAAACTCCTACAAAACCCTAAAAAAAATCCTAAACACCCTAGAAAACCCTAAAAACACTAAAAAACCGTAAAAAACACTAACAACCCTAGAAAACCCTAAAAGACCGTAAAAACTCTTGAAAATTTTTACAAACCCTAGAAAACCCTAAAAAACACTAAAACCCCAAGAGAATCCTAAAAACTCCTAAAAAATTCTAAAAACCCTAAAAAATCCTAAAAACCCTAGAAAACCTTAAAAACGCTAGAAAACCCTAAAAAACCCTTAAAACCCTAGAAAACACTAAAAACATAGAAAACGCTAAAAAAACCATAAAAAAAGCCTAGAAAACCCTAACAACCCTAGAAAAACATAAAAAAACCATAAAAAACTTTGGAAATCCATAAAAAGCCCTAGAAAACTCTAAAAACCCTAAAAATTCCTAAAAAACCCTATAAAATCCTAAAGACCCTAGAAACTCTAAAAACCCTTGAAAACCCTATAAAACCCTGAAAAACCTAGAAAACCCTAAAAATCCTAAAAAATTCTAAAAACCCTAGAAAATCCTAGAAAACCCTAAAAACCCTAGAAAATCCTAAAAACCCCAGAAAACCCTAAAAACCCTACAAAACACTAAAAACCCTACAAAACCCTAGAAAATGCTAAAAAAACGTTAAAAAACCTAATAAACTTTAGAAATCCCGAGAAAGCCCTAGAAAACCATAAAAAACTCTAACAACCCTAGAAAATTCTAAAACACCCTAAAAACTCTAGAAAACTCAAAAAACCTCTAGGGTTTTATGGTTTTCATAGGTATTTTTAGTGTTTTCTAGAATTTCTAAGGTTTTCTAGGGTTTTTTACGGTTTTCTAAGGTTCTTAGGGTTTTCTAGGTTATTTTAGGATTCTCTAGGGTTTTTAGCGTTTTCTAGAGTTTTCTAGCGTTTTCTAAGGTTTTGTAGTTTTTTTTAGGGTTTTTTAGGGTTCTTATCGTGTTTTTGGTTTTTCTAGGGATTTTTTACCGTTTTTAGAGTTTTTATGGTTTTTAGAGTTTTTTAGGATTTTTAGGGTTTTTTAGGGTTTTCTAGGGTTTTTAGGCTTTTTGAGGTTTTAAGGGATTTTTAGGCTTTTCTAGGTTTTTTGGGTTTTTAGGGTTTTCTAGGGTTTTTATGGTTCTTCTAGGGTTATCAAGGGTTTTTAGGGTTTTTAGGATTTTTTCAAGTCTTAAGGGTTTAGGATTTAGGGTGTTTCGGGTTTTTTAGGGTTTTTAGGATTTTTTAGGGTTTTCTAGGATTTTTTACGATTTTCTAGGATTTTTTGGGGTTTTCTTGGATTTTCTGGAGTTTTTAGAGTTTTTTAGGGTTTTCTAGGTTTTTAGAGTCTTTTAGGGTTTTCTAGGTTTTTCAGGGTTTTGTAGGATTTTCTAGGATTTTTTAGGGTTTTCTGCGATTCTTAGGATTTTTTAGGGTTTTCTAAGGTTTTCTAGGGTTTTTTACGATTTTCTAGGATTTTTTGGGGTTTTCTTGGGTTTTCTGGAGTTTTTAGAGTTTTTTAGGGTTTTCGAGGTTTTTCAGGGTTTTTTAGGATTTTCTAGGATTTTCTAGAGTTTTTCGCGTTTTCTAAGGTTTTGTAGTTTTTTTAGTGTTTTCTAGGGTTTTTATGGATTTTTAGGGTTTTCTAGGATCTTTTATATCTTTTTTGGATTTTTTAGAATTTTCTAAATTTTTTTAGGGTTTTCTAGGGTTTTTAGGGGTTTTCTAGGGTTTTTTGAGTTTTTTTTGGGTTTTCTAGGGTTTTTTAGGATAGCGTCATTTAAAGAACGAGGGTAAGTACAACGTAAAAAAAAAAAAAAAAAAAAAAAAAAAAAAAAAAAAAAAAAAAAAAAAAAAACCCGAAAAAAAAACCAGAAAAAAACCGGAGGAGCCTGCCGAAGCTGAGACAATTACGGCTCGCCTTTAGGTGTCCTCCTCGTGATATCGTCATTTAAAGAACTTGGGTCAGCACAACGTAAAAAAAAAAAAACTGGAAAAAAACCGAAATAAAAACCGGAGGAGCCTGCCAAAAATGAGTTCATTACGAATCGCCTTTAGGTGTCCTCCTCGAGATAGCGTCATTTAAATAACGAGGGTCAGCACAACGTAAAAAAAAAAGCAGGAAAAAAACCGGAGGAGCCTGCCGAAAATGAGGCAATTATGGCCTTTAGGTTTCTTCCTCGGGATAGTGTCATTTAAAGAACGAGGGTAAGCACAAGTAAAAAATAAAAAAAAAAACCGGGAAAAAATTGGAGAAAAAAAACCGGAGGAGCCCGTCGAAGATGAGGCCGTTACGGCTCGCCTTTAGGTGTCCTCCTTGGGATAGCGTCATTTAAAGAACGAGGGTTAGCACAACGTAATTAAAAAAAACTGGAAAAAAACCTGAGAAAAAAAAACCGGAGGAGCCTGCCGAAGATGAGGCCATTACGGCTCGCCTTAAGGTGTCCTCCTCTGGATAGCGTCATTTAAAGAACGAGGGTAAGCACAACGTAAAAAATAAAAAAAAAACGGGAAAAAATTGGAGAAAAAAAACCGGAGGAGCCCGTCGAAGATGAGGCCATTACGGCTCGCCTTTAGGTGTCCTCCTCGGGATAGCGTCATTTAAAGAACGAGGGTTAGCACAACGTAATTAAAAAAAACTGGAAAAAACCTGAGAAAAAAATCCGGAGGAGCCTGCCTAAGATGAGGCCATTACGGCTCTCCTTTAAGTGTCATCCTCTGGATAGCGTCATTTAAAGAACAAGGGTCAGCACAACGTACAAAAAAAAAGGGAAAAAAAAAACCGGAGGAGCCTGGTGAAGATGAGACCATTTACGGCTCGCCTTTAGGTGTCGTCCTCGGGATAGCGTCATTTAAAGAACAAGGGTCAGCACAACGTAAAAAAAAAACGGGAAAAAAAACCGTAGGAGCCTGCCGAAGATGAGACCGTTACGGCTCGCCTTTAGGTGCCTCCTTGGGATAGCGTCATTTAAAGAACGAGGGTCAGCACAACGAAAGAAAAAAAAATGGGAAAAAAATCGAAAAAAAAAATCGGAGGAGCCTGCCGAAGATGAGGCAATGACGGCTCGCCTTTAGGTGTCCTCCTCGGGATAGCATCATTTAAAGAACGAGGGTAAGCACAACGTAAAAAATAAAAAAAAAACCGGGAAAAAAACTGGAGAAAAAAAAACCGGAGGAGCCTGTCGAAGATGAGGCCATTACAGCTCGCCTTTAGGTGTCCTCCTTGGGATAGCGTCATTTAAAGAACGAGGGTCAGAACAACGAAATTAAAAAAAAAACTGGAGAAAAACCTGAGAGAAAAAACCGGAGGAGCCTGCCGAAGATGAGGGCATCACGGCTCGCCTTTAGGTGTCCTCCTCCGGATAGCGTCATTTAAAGAACGAGGGACAGCACAACGTACAAAATAAAAACAGGAAAAAACCCGAAAAGAAAACTGGAGGAGCCTGCCGAAGATGAGGCCATTATGGCTCGCCTTTAGGTGTCCTCTTCGGGATAGCGTCATTTAAAGAACGACGGTCAGCACAATGTACAAAAAAACGGTAAAAAAAATCGGAGGAGCCTGCCGAAGATGAGGCCATTACGGCTCGTGTTTAGGTGTCCTCCTCCTCGGGATAGCCTCATTTGAAGAACGAGGGTCAGCACAACGTTTAAAAAAAATGGAGTAGTCTGCCGAAGATGAGGCTATTACGGATCGCCTATAGGTGTCCCCCTTGGGATAGCGTCATTTAAAGAACGAGGGTCAGCACAACGTAAAAAAAAAATAATAACCGAAAAAAAATGGAGCCTGCCAAAGATGAGGCCATTACGGCTCGCCTTTAGGTGTCCTCCTCGGGATAGCGTCATTTAAAGAACGAGGTTCAGCACAACGTTAAAAAAAAACAAAACCGGAAAAAAAAAAGGAAAAAAAACCGGAGGAGGCTGCCGAAGATGTGGCCATTATGGGTCGCCTTTAGGTGTCCTCCTCGGGAAATCGTCATTTAAAGAATGAGGGTCAGCACAACGTAAAAAAAAAAAACGGAGGAGGCTGCCGAGGATGAGCCCATTACGGCTCGCCTTTAGATGTCCTCCTCGGGATAGCGTCATTTAAGGAACGAGGGTCAGCACAACGTAAAAAAAAAACTAAAAAAAACCGAAAAAAAAAACTGGAGTAGCCTGCCGAAAATGAGGCCATTACGGCTCGCCTTTAGGGGTCCTCCTCGGGATAGCGTCTTTTAAAGAACGAGGGTCAACACAACGTAAAGAAAAACCGGAGGAGCCTGCCGAAGATGAGGCCATTACGGCTCGCCTTTAGGTGTCCCTCCTCGGGATAACGTCATTTAAAGAACGAGAGTCAGCACAACGATAAATAAAAAAAACCAGAAAAAAAAAACGTAGGAGCCTGCCGAAGATGAGGCCATTACGGCTCACCTTTAGGTGTCCTCCTCGGGATAGCGTCATTTAAAGAACGAGGGTCAGCACAACATAAAAAAAAAACCAGAAAAAAAAACCGGAGGAGCCTGCCCAAGATGACGCCATTACGGCTCGCCTTTAGGTGTACTCCACGGGATAGCGTCATTTAAAGAACGAGGGTCAGCACAACGTAAAAAAAAAGAAAAAAAAAAAAGAAGAAAACCCAGAAAAAAACTGGAGGAGCCTGCCGAGGATGAGGACAATACGGCTCGCCTTTAGGTGTCCTCCTCGGGATAGCGTCACTTAAAGAACGAGGGTCAGCACAACGTAAAAAAAAATACTGAGAAAAAAATCGGAGGAGCCTGCCAAAGATGAAGCCATTACGGCTGGCCTTTAGGTGTCCTCCTCGGGATAACGTCATTTAAAGAACGAGGGACAGCACAACGTAAAAAAAAATAGGAAAAAAATTTGGAGGAGCCTGCCGAAGATGAGACCATTACGGCTCGCCTTTAGGTGTCCTCGTCGGGATAGCGTCATTTAAAGAACGAGAGTCAGCACAACGATAAATAAAAAAAAAACCGGAAAAAAACCGTAGGAGCCTGCCGAAGATGAGGCCATTACGACTCGCCTTTCGGTGTCCTCCTCGGGATAGCATCATTTAAAGAACCAGGGACAGCACAACGTAAAAAAAAACCGGAAAAAAACCGGAAGAGCCTGCCGAAGATGAGGCCATTACGGCTCACCTTTAGGTGTCCTCCTCGGGATAGCGTCATTTAAAGAACGAGGGTCAGCACAACGTAAAAAAAAAAAAAATAGAAAAAAAAACCGGAGTAGCCTGCCCAAGATGAGGCCATTACGGCTCGCCTTGAGGTGTACTCCACGGGATAGCGTCATTTAAAGAACGAAGGTCAGCACAACGTAAAAAAAAAAAAAACAGAAAAAAAAACCGGAGTAGCCTGCCCAAGATGAGGCCATTACGGCTCGCCTTGAGGTGTACTCCACGGGATAGCGTCATTTAAAGAACGAGGGTCAGCACAATGTAAAAAAAAAAAAGAAAAAAAAATAAGAAAACCCAGAAAAAAACTGGAGGAGCCTGCCGAGGATGAGGCCATTACGGCTCGCCTTTAGGTGTCCTCCTCGGGATAGGGTTATTTAAAGAACGAGGGTCAGCATAACGTAAAAAAAAAACTAAAAAAAAAACCGAAAAAAAAACCATAGTAGCCTGCCGAGGATGAGGCCATTCGGCTCGCCTTTAGGTGTCCTCCTCGGGGTAGCGTCATTTAAAGAACGAGGGTCAGCACAACGTAAAAAAAACCGGAAGAGCCTGCCGAAGATGAGGCCATTACGGCTCACTTTTAGGTGTCCTCCTCGGGATAGCGTCATTTAAATAACTAGGGTCAGCACAACGTAAAAAAAAAATCGGAAAAAAACCAGAGGAGCCTGCCGAAGATGAGGCCATTACGGCTTGCCTTTAAGCGTCCTCCTCGAGATAGCGTCATTTAAAGAACGAGGGTCAGCACAACGTAAAAAAAAAACTGGAAAAAAAAAACCGTAGGAGCCTGCCGAAGATGAGGCCATTACGGCTCGCCTTTAGGTGTCCTCATCTGGATAGCGTCATTTAAAGAGCGAGGGTCAGCACAACGTAAAAAACAAAACCGGAAAAAAAATCCGGAGGAGCCTGCCGAAGATGAGGCAATTACGGCTCGCCTTTAGGTGTCCTTCTCGGGATAGCGTCATTTAAAGAACGAGAGTCAGCACAACGTTAAAAAAAACCGGAAAAAAAAACTGGAGGATCCTGCCGAAGATGAGGCCATTACGGCTCGCCTTTAGGTGTCCTCCTCGGGATAGTATCATTTAAAGAACAAGAGTCAGCACAACGTTAAAAAAAATCGGAAAAAAAAATCGGAGGAGCCTGCAGAAGATGAGGCCATTACGGCTCGCCTTTAGGTGTCCTCCTCGGGATAGCGTCATTTAAAGAACGAGGGTCACCACAACGTTAAAAAAAATGAAAAAAATCGGAGGAGCCTGCCGAAGATGAAGCTGTTACGGCTCGCCTATAGGTGTCCTCCTTGCGATAGCGTAATTTAAAGAACGAGGTTTAGCACAACGTAAAAAAAACCGGAAAAAAACCGAAAAAAAAAAACTGGAGGAGGCTGCCGAAGATGAGGCCATTACGGTTCGCCTTTAGCTCTCCTCCTCGGGAAGGCATCATTTAAAGAATGAGGGTCAGCACAACGTAAAAAAAAACGGAGGAGCCTGCCGAGGATGAGGCCATTACGGCTCGCCTTTAGGTGTCCTCCTCGGGATAGCGTCATTTAAAGAACGAGAGTCAGCACAACGTTAAAAAAAACCGAAAAAAAAAACTGGAGGAGCCTGCCGAAGATGAGGCCATTACGGCTCGCCTTTAGGTGTCCTCCTCGGGATAGCATCATTTAAAGAACGAGGGTTAGCACAAGTTAAAAAAAACTGGAAAAAAAAACCGGAAAAAAAACGGAGTACCCTGGCGAGGATGAGGCCATTACGGCTCGCCTTTAGGTGTCCTCCTCGGGATAGCGTCATTTAAAGAACGAGGGTTAGCACAACGTAATTAAAAAAAACTGGAAAAAACCTGAGAAAAAAATCCGGAGGAGCCTGCCTAAGATGAGGCCATTACGGCTCTCCTTTAAGTGTCATCCTCTGGATAGCGTCATTTAAAGAACAAGGGTCAGCACAACGTACAAAAAAAAAGGGAAAAAAAAAACCGGAGGAGCCTGGTGAAGATGAGACCATTTACGGCTCGCCTTTAGGTGTCGTCCTCGGGATAGCGTCATTTAAAGAACAAGGGTCAGCACAACGTAAAAAAAAAACGGGAAAAAAAACCGTAGGAGCCTGCCGAAGATGAGACCGTTACGGCTCGCCTTTAGGTGCCTCCTTGGGATAGCGTCATTTAAAGAACGAGGGTCAGCACAACGAAAGAAAAAAAAATGGGAAAAAAATCGAAAAAAAAAATCGGAGGAGCCTGCCGAAGATGAGGCAATGACGGCTCGCCTTTAGGTGTCCTCCTCGGGATAGCATCATTTAAAGAACGAGGGTAAGCACAACGTAAAAAATAAAAAAAAAACCGGGAAAAAAAACTGGAGAAAAAAAAACCGGAGGAGCCTGTCGAAGATTAGGCCATTACAGCTCGCCTTTAGGTGTCCTCCTTGGGATAGCGTCATTTAAAGAACGAGGGTCAGAACAACGAAATTAAAAAAAAACTGGAGAAAAACCTGAGAGAAAAAACCGGAGGAGCCTGCCGAAGATGAGGGCATCACGGCTCGCCTTTAGGTGTCCTCCTCCGGATAGCGTCATTTAAAGAACGAGGGACAGCACAACGTACAAAATAAAAACAGGAAAAAACCCGAAAAGAAAACTGGAGGAGCCTGCCGAAGATGAGGCCATTATGGCTCGCCTTTAGGTGTCCTCTTCGGGATAGCGTCATTTAAAGAACGACGGTCAGCACAATGTACAAAAAAACGGTAAAAAAAATCGGAGGAGCCTGCCGAAGATGAGGCCATTACGGCTCGTGTTTAGGTGTCCTCCTCCTCGGGATAGCCTCAACGTTAAAAAAAAACAAAACCGGAAAAAAAAAAGGAAAAAAAACCGGAGGAGGCTGCCGAAGATGTGGCCATTATGGGTCGCCTTTAGGTGTCCTCCTCGGGAAATCGTCATTTAAAGAATGAGGGTCAGCACAACGTAAAAAAAAAAAACGGAGGAGGCTGCCGAGGATGAGCCCATTACGGCTCGCCTTTAGATGTCCTCCTCGGGATAGCGTCATTTAAGGAACGAGGGTCAGCACAACGTAAAAAAAAAACTAAAAAAAACCGAAAAAAAAACTGGAGTAGCCTGCCGAAAATGAGGCCATTACGGCTCGCCTTTAGGGGTCCTCCTCGGGATAGCGTCTTTTAAAGAACGAGGGTCAACACAACGTAAAGAAAAACCGGAGGAGCCTGCCGAAGATGAGGCCATTACGGCTCGCCTTTAGGTGTCCCTCCTCGGGATAACGTCATTTAAAGAACGAGAGTCAGCACAACGATAAATAAAAAAAACCAGAAAAAAAAACGTAGGAGCCTGCCGAAGATGAGGCCATTACGGCTCACCTTTAGGTGTCCTCCTCGGGATAGCGTCATTTAAAGAACGAGGGTCAGCACAACATAAAAAAAAAACCGGAAAAAAATCGTAGGAGCCTGCCGAAGATGAGGCCATTACGGCTCGCCTTTCGGTGTCCTCCTCGGGATAGCATCATTTAAAGAACCAGGGACAGCACAACGTAAAAAAAAACCGGAAAAAAACCGGAAGAGCCTGCCGAAGATGAGGCCATTACGGCTCACCTTTAGGTGTCCTCCTCGGGATAGCGTCATTTAAAGAACGAGGGTCAGCACAACGTAAAAAAAAAAAAATAGAAAAAAAAACCGGAGTAGCCTGCCCAAGATGAGGCCATTACGGCTCGCCTTGAGGTGTACTCCACGGGATAGCGTCATTTAAAGAACGAAGGTCAGCACAACGTAAAAAAAAAAAACAGAAAAAAAAAGAATAAAACCCAGAAAAAAACTGGAGGAGCCTGCCGAGGATGAGGCCATTACGGCTCGCCTTTAGGTGTCCTCCTCGGGATAGCGTCATTTAAAGAACGAGGGTCAGCATAACGTAAAAAAAAAACTGAAAAAAAAAAACGAAAAAAAACCAGAGTAGCCTGCCGAAGATGAGGCCATTCGGCTTGCCTTTTGGTGTCCTCCTCGGGATAGCGTCATTTAAAGAACGAGGGTCAGCACAACGTAATAAAAAAATACTGGAAAAAAAACGGAGGAGCCTGCCAAAGATGAGGCCATTACGGCTCGCCTTTAGGTGTCCTCCTCAGGATAACGTCATTTAAAGAACGAGGGACAGCACAACGTAAAAAAAAAACAGGAAAAAAATTTGGAGGAGCCTGTCGAAGATGAGGCCATTACGACTCGCCTTTTGGTGTCCTCGTCGGGATAGCATCATTTAAAGAACGAGAGTCAGCACAACGATAAATAAAAAAAACGAAAAAAAACCGTAGGAGCCTGCCGAAGATGAGGCCATTACGGCTCGCCTTTAGGTGTCCTCCTCGGGATAGCGTCATTTAAAGAACGAGGGTCAGCACAACGTAAAAAAAAAATCAGAAAAAAAAAACCGGAGGAGCCTGCCCAAGATGAGGCCATTACGGCTCGCCTTTAGGTGTACTCCACGGGATAGCGCCATTTAAAGAACGAGGGTCAGCACAATGTAAAAAAAAAAAAAGAAAAAAAAAAGAAGAAAACCCAGAAAAAAACTGGAGGAGCCTGCCGAGGATGAGGCCATTACGGCTCGCCTTTAGGTGTCCTCCTCGGGATAGCGTTATTTAAAGAACGAGGGTCAGCATAACGTAAAAAAAAACTAAAAAAAAAACCGAAAAAAAACCATAGTAGCCTGCCGAGGATGAGGCCATTCGGCTCGCCTTTAGGTGTCCTCCTCGGGGTAGCGTCATTTAAAGAACGAGGGTCAGCACAACGTAAAAAAAACCGGAAGAGCCTGCCGAAGATGAGGCCATTACGGCTCACTTTTAGGTGTCCTCCTCGGGATAGCGTCATTTAAATAACTAGGGTCAGCACAACGTAAAAAAAAAATCGGAAAAAAACCAGAGGAGCCTGCCGAAGATGAGGCCATTACGGCTTGCCTTTAAGCGTCCTCCTCGAGATAGCGTCATTTAAAGAACGAGGGTCAGCACAACGTAAAAAAAAACTGGAAAAAAAAAACCGTAGGAGCCTGCCCAAGATGAGGCCATTACGGCTCGCCTTTAGGTGTCCTCATCTGGATAGCGTCATTTAAAGAGCGAGGGTCAGCACAACGTAATAAACAAAACCGGAAAAAAAATCCGGAGGAGCCTGCCGAAGATGAGGCAATTACGGCTCGCCTTTAGGTGTCCTCCTCGGGATAGCGTCATTTAAAGAACGAGAGTCAGCACAACGTTAAAAAAAACCGGAAAAAAAAAACTGGAGGATCCTGCCGAAGATGAGGCCATTACGGCTCGCCTTTAGGTGTCCTCCTCGAGATAGTATCATTTAAAGAACAAGAGTCAGCACAACGTTAAGAAAAATCGGAAAAAAAAATCGGAGGAGCCTGCAGAAGATGAGGCCATTACGGCTCGCCTTTAGGTGTCCTCCTCGGGATAGCGTCATTTAAAGAACGAGGGTCACCACAACGTTAAAAAAAATGAAAAAAATCGGAGGAGCCTGCCGAAGATGAAGCTGTTACGGCTCGCCTATAGGTGTCCTCCTTGCGATAGCGTAATTTAAAGAACGAGGTTTAGCACAACGTAAAAAAAACCGGAAAAAAACCGAAAAAAAAAACTGGAGGAGGCTGCCGAAGATGAGGCCATTACGGTTCGCCTTTAGCTCTCCTCCTCGGGAAGGCATCATTTAAAGAATGAGGGTCAGCACAACGTAAAAAAAAACGGAGGAGCCTGCCGAGGATGAGGCCATTACGGCTCGCCTTTAGGTGTCCTCCTCGGGATAGCGTCATTTAAAGAACGAGAGTCAGCACAACGTTAAAAAAAACCGAAAAAAAAAAACTGGAGGAGCCTGCCGAAGATGAGGCCATTACGGCTCGCCTTTAGGTGTCCTCCTCGGGATAGCATCATTTAAAGAACGAAGGTTAGCACAAGTTAAAAAAAAAACTGGAAAAAAAAACCGGAAAAAAAACGGAGTACCCTGGCGAGGATGAGGCTGTTACGGCTCGCCTTTAGGTGTCCTCCTCGGGATAGCGTCATTTAAAGAACTAGGATCAGCACAACGTACAAAAAAAACCGGAAAAAAACGGAGGAGCCTGCCGAAGATGAGGCCATTACGGCTCGCCTTTAGGTGTCCTCCTCGGGATAGCGTCATTTAAAGAACGAGAGTCAGCACAACGTTAAAAAAAACCGGAAAAAAAAAACTGGAGGATCCTGCCGAAGATGAGGCCATTACGGCTCGCCTATAGGTGTCCTCCTCGGGATAGCGTGATTTAAAGAACGAGGGTCAGCACAACCTAAAAAAAAAAGGAAAAAGAAAACCGGAGGAGCCTGCCGAACATGAGGCCATTACGGCTCGCCTTTAGGTGTCCTCCTCGGGATAGCGTCATTTAAAGAACGAGGGTCAGCACAACATAAGAAAAAAATCGTAGTAGCCTGCCGAAGATGAGGGCATTATGGCTCGCATTTAGAGGACCTCCTCGGGATAACGTCATTTAAAGAACGAGGGTCAGCACAACGTAAAAAAAATACTGAAAAAAAAATCGGAGGAGCCTGCCGAAGATGAGGCCATTACGGCTCGCCTTTAGGTGTCCACCTCGGGATAGCGTCATTTAAAGAACGAGGGTCAGCATAACGTAAAAGAAAAACCGAAAAAAAAAATCGGAGGAGCCTGTCGAAGATGAGGCCATTACGGCTCACCTTTAGGTGTCCTCCTCGGGATAGCGTCATTTAAAGAACGAGGGTCTGCACAACGTAAAAAAAAAACTAGAAAAAAATCGAAAAAAAAACCGGAGTACCCTGGCGAAGATGAGGCCGTTAGGGCTCGCCTTTAGGTGTCCTCCTCGGGATAGCGTCATTTAAAGAACGAGGGTCTGCACAACATAAAAAAAAACCGGAAAAAAAACCGGAGTAGCCTGCCGAAGATGAGGCCATTACGGCTCGGCTTTAGGTGTCCTCCTCGAGATAGCGTCATTTAAAGAACGAGAATCAGCACAACGTTAAAAAAAAAACCAGAAAAAGCAAAAACCGGAGGAGCCTGCCGAAGATGAGGCCATTACGGCTCACCTTTAGGTGTCCTCCTCGGGATAGTGTCATTTAAAGAACGAGGTCAGCATAACATAAAAAAAAAACTGAAAAAAAAAACGAAAAAAAAAAACTAGAGTAGCCTGCCGAAGATGAGGCCATTCGGCATGCCTTTAGGTGTCCTCCTCGGGATAGCGTCATTTAAAGAACGAGGGTCAGCACAACGTAAAAAAAAAATACTGGAAAAAAAAAACGGAGGAGCCTGCCAAAGATGAGGCCATTACGGCTCGCCTTTAGGTGTCCTCCTCGGGATAACGTCATTTAAAGAACGAGGGACAACACAACGTAAAAAAAACAGGAAAAAAATTTGGAGGAGCCAGCCGAAGATGAGGCCATTACGGCTCGCCTTTAGGTGTCCTCGTCGGGATAGCGTCATTTAAAGAACGAGGGTCAGTACAACGTAAAAAAAAAACCAGAAAAAAAAACCGGAGGAGCGTGCCAAGATGAGGCCATCACGGCTCGCCTTTAGGTGTACTCCACGGGATAGCGCCATTTAAAGAACGAGGGTCAGCACAACGTAAAAAAAAAAAGAAAAAGAAAGAAGAAAACCAGAAAAAAACTGGAGGAGCCTGCCGAGGATGAGGCCATTACGGCTCGCCTTTAGGTGTCTTCCTCGGGATAGCGTCATTTAAAGAACGAGAGTCAGCACAACGATAAATAAAAAAAAACGGAAAAAAAACCGTAGGAGCCTGCCGAAGATGAGCCCATTACGGCTCGCCTTTAGGTGTCCTCCTCCGGATACGTCATTTAAAGAACGAGGGTCAGCACAACGTCAAAAAAAAACGAAAAAAAAAATAGGAGGAGCCTGCCGAAGATGAGGGCATTACGGCTCGCCTTTAGCTGTCCTCCTCGGGATAGCGTCATTTAAAGAACGAGAGTCAGCACAACGTTTAAAGAAAACCAGAAAAAAAACCGGAGGAGCCTGCCGAAGATGAGGCCATTACGGCTCGCCTTTAGGTGTCCTCCTCGGGATAGCGTCATTTAAAGAACGAGGGTCTGCACAACGCAAAAAAAAACTAGAAAAAAAATCGAAAAAAAACCGGAGTACCCTGGCGAAGATGAGGCCGTTAGGGCTCGCCTTTAGGTGTCCTCCTCGGATAGCGTCATTTAAAGAACGAGGGTCAGCACAACATAAAAAAAACCGGAAAAAAACCGGAGGAGCCTGCCGAAGATGAGGCCATTACTGCTCGCCTTTAGGTGTCCTCCTCGGGAAAGCGTCATTTAAAGAACGAGGGTCAGCACAATGTTAAAAAAAAACGAAAAAAAAATTGGAGGAGCCTGCCGAAGATGAGGCCATTACGGCTCGCCTATAGGTGTCCTCCTCGGGATAGCGTGATTTAAAGAACGAGGGTCAGCACAACGTTAAAAAAAAACCAGAAAAAGCAAAAACCGGAGGAGCCTGCCAAAGATGAGGCCATTACGGCTCACCTTTAGGTGTCCTCCTCGGGATAGCGTCATTTAAAGAACGAGGGTCAGCACAACGTTAAAAAAAACGAAAAAAAAACCGGAGGAGCCTGCCGAAGATGCGGCCATTACGGCTCGCCTTTAGGTGTCTTCCTCGGGATAGCGTCATTTAAAGAACGAGGGTCAGCACAACGTAAAAAAAATGGAAAAAAATCGAAAAAAAAACCGGAGTACCCTGGCGAAAATGAGGCCGTTACGGCTCGTCTTTAGGTTTCCTCCTCGAGATAGCGTCATTTAATGAACGAGGGTCAGCACAACGTAAAAAAAAAACCGGAAAAAAACTGGAGGAGCCTGCCGAAGATGAGGCCATTACGGCTCGCCTTTAGGTGTCCTCCTCGGGATAGCGTCATTTAAAGAACGAGAGTCATCACAACGTTAAAAAAAACCGGAAAAAGCAAAAACCGGAGGAGCCTGCCGAAGATGATGCCATTACAGCTCGCCTTTAGGTGTCCTCCTCGGGATAGCGTCATTTAAAGAACGAGGGTCAGCACAATGCTAAAAAAATTGAAAAAGAAAATCGGAGGAGCCTGCCGAAGATGAGGCCATTACGGCTCGCCTATAGGTGTCCTCCTCGGGATAGCGTCATTTAAAGAACGAGGGTCAGCACAACGTAAAAAAAAAAAATAACCAGAGGAGCCTGCCGAGGATGAGGCCATTACGGCTCACCTTTAGGTGTCCTCCTCGGGATAGCGTCATTTAAAGAACGAGGGTCATCACATCATAAAAAAAAATCGTAGTAGCCTGCCGAAGATGAGGCCATTACGGCTCGCCTTTAGGGGACCTCCTCGAGATAGCGTCATTTAACGAACGAGAGTCAACACAACGTTAAAAAAAATCAGAAAAAGCAAAAACCGGAGGAGCCTGCCAAAGATGAGGCCATTACTGCTCTCCTTTAGGTGTCCTCCTCGGGATAGCGTCATTTAAAGAACTAGGGTCAGCACAATGTAAAAAAAAAACTGGGAAAAAAAACCGGAGGAGCCTGCCGAAGATGAAGCCATTACGGCTCGCCTTTAGGTGTCCTCCTCGGGACAACATTATTTAAAGAACGAGGGTCAGCACAACGTAAAAAAAATGGAAAAAAAACGGGAGGAGCCTGCCGAAGATGAGCCCATTACGGCTCGTGTTTAGGTGTCCTCCTCGGGATAGCGTCATTTAAAGAACGGGAGTTAGCACAACGGAAAAAAAAAACAAAAAAAAAAAAAACCGGGAAAAAAAATCGAAGGAGCCTGCCGAAGATGAGGCCATTACGGCTCGCCTTTAGGTGTCCTCCTTGGGATAGCGTCATTTTTTAGAACGAGGGTCAGCACAACGAAAAAAAAAACAAAAAAAAAACTGAGAAAAAAAACTGGTGGAGCCTGCCGAAGATGAGGCCATTACGGATCGCCTTTAGGTGTCCTCCTCTGGATAGTGTCATTTAAAGAACAAGGGTCAGCACAACGTACAAAAAAAAAGGAAAAAAAAACCCGAAAAATAAAACCGGAGGAGCCTGCCGAAGATGAGGCCATTACGGCTCGCCTTTAGGTGTCCTCCTCGTGATAGCGTCATTTATAGAACGACGGTCAACACAATGTACAAAAAAAAAATGGGAAAAAAAAACCGGAGGAGCCTGCCAAAGATGAAGCCATTACGGCTCGTGTATATGTGTCCTCCTCAGGATAGCGTCATTTAAAGAATGAAGGTCAACACAACGTTAAAAAAAAAACGGAGTAGACTGCCGAAGATGAGGCCATTACGGCTCACCTTTAGAGGACCTCCTCGGGATAACGTCATTTAAAGAACGAGGGTCAGCACAACGTAAAAAAAATACTGAAAAAAAAAATTGGAGGAGCCTGTCGAAGCTGAGTCCGTTACGGCTCGCCTTTAGGTGTCCTCCTCGGGATAGCGTCATTTAAAGAACGAGAGTCAGCACAACGATAAATAAAAAAAAACCGAAAAAAAAACCGTAGGAGCCTGTCGAAGATGAGCCCATTACGGCTCGCCTTTAGGTGTCCTCCTCGTGATACGCCATTTAAAGAACGAGGGTCAGCACAACGTAAAAAAAACGGAAAAATAATAGGAGCCTGCCGAAGATGAGGGCATTACGGCTCGCCTTTAGGTGTCCTCCTCGGGATAGCGTCATTTAAAGAACGAGAGTCAGCACAACGTTTAAAGAAAACCAGAAAAAAAAACCGGAGGAGCCTGCCGAAGATGAGGCCATTACGGCTCGCCTTTAGGTGTCCTCCTCGGGATAGCGTCATTTAAAGAACGAGGGTCTGCACAACGTAAAAAAAACTAGAAAAAAAATCGAAAAAAAACCGGAGTACCCTGGCGAAGATGAGGCCGTTAGGGCTCGCCTTTAGGTGTCCTCCTCGGGATAGCGTCATTTAAAGAACGAGGGTCAGCACAACATAAAAAAAAAACCGGAGAAAAAACCGGAGGAGCCAGCCGAAGATGAGGCCATTACGGCTCGGCTTTAGGTGTCCTCCTCGGGATAGCGTTATTTAAAGAACAAGAATCAGCACAACGTTAAAAAAAACCAGAAAAAGCAAAAACCGGAGGAGCCTGCCGAAGATGAGGTCATTACGGCTCACCTTTAGGTGTCCTCCTCGGGATAGCGTCATTTAAAGAACGAGGGTCAGCACAACGTTAAAAAAAACGAAAAAAAAACCGGAGGAGCCTGCCGAAGATGAGGCCATTACGGCTCGCCTTTAGGTGTCTTCCTCGGGATAGCGTCATTTAAAGAACGAGGGTCAGCACAACGTAAAAAAAAATGGAAAAAAATCGAAAAAAAAACCGGAGTACCCTGGCGAAAATGAGGCCGTTACGGCTCGTGTTTAGGTTTCCTCCTCGAGATAGCGTCATTTAATGAACGAGGGTCAGCACAACGTAAAAAAAAACCGGAAAAAAACTGGAGGAGCCTGCCGAAGATGAGGCCATTACGGCTCGCCTTTAGGTGTCCTCCTCGGGATAGCGTCATTTAAAGAACGAGGGTCATCACAACGTTAAAAAAAACCGGAAAAAGCAAAAACCGGAGGAGCCTGCCGAAGATGATGCCATTACAGCTCGCCTTTAGGTGTCCTCCTCGGGATAGCGTCATTTAAAGAACGAGGGTCAGCACAATGCTAAAAAAATGAAAAAGAAAATCGGAGGAGCCTGCCGAAGATGAGGCCATTACGGCTCGCCTATAGGTGTCCTCCTCGGGATAGCGTCATTTAAAGAACGAGGGTCAGCACAACGTAAAAAAAAAAAATAACCAGAGGAGCCTGCCGAGGATGAGGCCATTACGGCTCACCTTTAGGTGTCCTCCTCGGGATAGCGTCATTTAAAGAACGAGGGTCATCACATCATAAAAAAAAATCGTAGTAGCCTGCCAAAGATGAGGCCATTACGGCTCGCCTTTAGGGGACCTCCTCGAGATAGCGTCATTTAACGAACGAGAGTCACACAACGTTAAAAAAAATCAGAAAAAGCAAAAACCGGAGGAGCCTGCCAAGATGAGGCCATTACTGCTCTCCTTTAGGTGTCCTCCTCAGGATAGCGTCATTTAAAGAACTAGGGTCAGCACAATGTAAAAAAAAACTGGGAAAAAAAACCGGAGGAGCCTGCCGAAGATGAAGCCATTACGGCTCGCCTTTAGGTGTCCACCTCGGGACAACATTATTTAAAGAACGAGGGTCAACACAACGTAAAAAAAATGGAAAAAAAAACGGGAGGAGCCTGCCGAAGATGAGCCATTACGACTCGTGTTTAGGTGTCCTCCTCGGGATAGCGTCATTTAAAGAACGGGAGTTAGCACAACGGAAAAAAAAAAAAAAAAAAAAAAACCGGGAAGAAAAATCGAAGGAGCCTGCCGAAGATGAGGCCATTACGGCTCGCCTTTAGGTGTCCTCCTTGGGATAGCGTCATTTTTAGAACGAGGGTCAGCACAACGAAAAAAAAACAAAAAAAACCTGAGAAAAAAAACTGGAGGAGCCTGCCGAAGATGAGGCCATTACGGATCGCCTTTAGGTGTCCTCCTCTGGATAGTGTCATTTAAAGAACAAGGGTCAGCACAACGTACAAAAAAAAAGGGAAAAAAAACCCGAAAAATAAAACTGGAGGAGCCTGCCGAAGATGAGGCCATTACGGCTCGCCTTTAGGTGTCCTCCTCGTGATAGCGTCATTTATAGAACGACGGTCAACACAATGTACAAAAAAAAAACGGGAAAAAAAAACCGGAGGAGCCTGCCAAAGATGAAGCCATTACGGCTCGTGTATATGTGTCCTCCTCAGGATAGCGTCATTTAAAGAATGAGGGTCAACACAACGTTAAAAAAAAAAACGGAGTAGACTGCTGAAGATGAGGCCATTACGGCTCACTTTTAGGTGTCCTCCTCGGGATAGCGTCATTTAAAGAACGAGGGTCAGCACAACATAAAAAAAAATCGTAGTAGCCTGCCGAAGATGAGGCCATTACGGCTCGCCTTTAGAGGACCTCCTCGGGATAACGTCATGTCGATCTAAAGAACGAGGTCACACAACGTAAAAAAAAAACGAAGCCTGCGAAGATGAGCCTTACGGCTCGCCTTTAGGTGTCCTCCTCGGGATAGCGTCATTTAAAGAACGAGAGTCAGCACAACGATAAATAAAAAAAAAACGAAAAAAAAAACCGTAGGAGCCTGCGAAGATGAGCCATTACGGCTCGCCTTTAGGTGTCCTCCTCGTGATACGCCATTTAAAGAACGAGGGTCAGCACAACGTAAAAAAAACCGGAAAAATAATAGGAGCCTGCCGAAGATGAGGCATTACGGCTCGCCTTTAGGTGTCCTCCTCGGGATAGCGTCATTTAAAGAACGAGAGTCAGCACAACGTTAAAAAAACCAGAAAAAAAAACCGGAGGAGCCTGCCGAAGATGAGGCCATTACGGCTCGCCTTTAGGTGTCCTCCTCGGGATAGCGTCATTTAAAGAACGAGGGTCGCACAACGTAAAAAAAAAAAAAAAATCGAAAAAAAACGGAGTACCCTGCGAAGATGAGGCCGTTAGGGCTCGCCTTTAGGTGTCCTCCTCGGGATAGCGTCATTTAAAGAACGAGGGTCAGCACAACATAAAAAAAAACCGGAGAAAAAAACCGGAGGAGCCTGCCGAAGATGAGGCCATTACGGCTCGGCTTTAGGTGTCCTCCTCGGGATAGCGTTATTTAAAGAACAGAATCAGCACAACGTTAAAAAAAACCAGAAAAAGAAAAAACCGGAGGAGCCTGCCGAAGATGAGGCATTACGGCTCACCTTTAGGTGTCCTCCTCGGGATAGCGTCATTTAAAGAACGAGGGTCAGCACAACGTTAAAAAAAACGAAAAAAAACCGGAGGAGCCTGCCGAAGATGAGGCCATTACGGCTCGCCTTTAGGTGTCTTCCTCGGGATAGCGTCATTTAAAGAACGAGGGTCAGCACAACGTAAAAAAAATGGAAAAAAAATCGGAAAAAAACCGGAGTACCCTGGCAAAAATGAGGCCGTTACGACTCGTCTTTAGGTGTCCTCCTCGAGATAGCGTCATTTAATGAACGAGGGTCAGCACAACGTAAAAAAAAAACCGAAAAAAAACTGGAGGAGCCTGCCGAAGATGAGGCCATTACGGCTCACCTTTAGGTGTCCTCCTCGGGATAGCGTCATTTAAAGAACGAGAGTCATACAACGTTAAAAAAAACCAGAAAAAGCAAAAACCGGAGGAGCCTGCCGAAGATGAGCCATTACAGCTCGCCTTTAGGGTCCTCCTCGGGATAGCGTCATTTAAAGAACGAGGGTCAGCACAATGCTAAAAAAAATGAAAAAGAAATCGGAGGAGCCTGCTGAAGATGAGGCCATTACGGCTCGCCTATAGGTGTCCTCCTCGGGATAGCGTCATTTAAAGAACGAGGGTCAGCACAACGTAAAAAAAAAAATAACCAGAGGAGCCTGCCGAGGATGAGGCCATTACGGCTCACCTTTAGGTGTCCTCCTCGGGATAGCGTCATTTAAAGAACGAGGGTCATCACAACATAAAAAAAAAATCGTAGTAGCCTGCCGAAGATGAGGCCATTACGGCTCGCCTTTAGGGGACCTCCTCGGGATAGCGTCATTTAACGAACGAGAGTCAGCACAACGTTAAAAAAAAATCTCAAAAAGCAAAAATCGGAGGAGCCTGCCAAAGATGAGGCCATTACTGCTCTCCTTTAGGTGTCCTCCTTGGGATAGCGTCATTTAAATAACTAGGGTCAGCACAACGTAAAAAAAAATTGGGAAAAAAAACCGGAGGAGCCTGCCGAAGATGAAGCCATTACGGCTCGCCTTTAGGTGTCCTCCTCGGGACAACGTTATTTAAAGAACGAGGGTCAGCACAACGTAAAAAAAACGGAAAAAAAAAACCGGAGGAGCCTGCCGAAGATGAGCCATTACGGCTCGTGTTTAGGTGTCCTCCTCGGGATAGCGTCATTTAAAGAATGAGGGTCAGCACAACGTAAAAAAAAACAAAAAAAACCGGAAAAAAAAATCGAAGGAGCCTGCCGAAGATGAGGCCATTACAGCTCGCCTTTAGTGTCTTCCTTGGGATAGCGTCATTTAAAGAATGAGGGTCAGCACAACGGAAAAAAAAAAAAAAAAAAAAAACCGGGAAAAAAAAATTGAAGGAGCCTGCTAAAGTGAGGCCATTACGGCTCGCCTTTAGGTGTCCTCCTCGGGATAGCGTCATTTAAAGAACGAGGGTTAGCACAACTAATTAAAAAAAACTGGAAAAAACCTGAGAAAAAAAACTGGAGGAGCCTGCCGAAGATGAGGCCATTACGGATCGCCTTTAGGTGTCCTCCTCTGGATAGCGTCATTTAAAGAACAAGGGTAAGCACAACGTACAAAAAAAAAGGAAAAAAAACCCGAAAAATAAAACCGGAGGAGCCTGCCGAAGATGAGGCCATTACGCTCGCCTTTAGGTGTCCTCCTCGTGATAGCGTCATTTTAGAACGACGGTCAACACAATGTACAAAAAAAAACGGGAAAAAAAAAACCGGAGGAGCCTGCCAAAGATGAGGCCATTACGGCTCGTGTATAGTGTCCTCCTCAGGATAGCTCATTTAAAGAATGAGGGTCAGCACAACGTTAAAAAAAAAACGGAGTAGACTGCTGAAGATGAGGCCATTACGGCTCACTTTTAGGTGTCCTCCTCGGGATAGCGTCATTCAAAGACGAGGGTCAGCACAACGTAAAAAAAATCGGGAAAAAAAACTGGAGGAGCCTGCCGAAGATGAGGCCATTACGGCTCGCCTTTAGGTGTCCTCCTCGGATAGCGTTATTTAAAGAACGAGGGTCAGCACAACGTAAAAAAAACAGAAAAAAAAATCGGAGAAGCCTGCGAGATGAGCCCATTACGGCTCGTGTTTAGGTGTCCTCCTCGGGATAGCGTCATTTAAAGAATGAGGGTCAGCTCAACGTAAAAAAAAAAAAAAAAAACGGAGGAGCTGCTGAAGATGAGCCATTTACGGCTGCCTTTAGGTGCGTCCTCGGGATAGCGTCATTTAAAGAACAAGGGTCAACACAACGTAAAAAAAAATCGGGAAAAAAACGGAGGAGCCTGCCGAAGATGAGGCCATTACGGCTCGCCTTAGGTGTCCTCCTCGGGATAGCGTCATTTAAAGAACGAGAGTCAGCACAACGTTAAAAAAAATCAGAAAAAGCAAAAATCGGAGGAGCCTGCCGAAGATGAGCCATTACTGCTCGCCTTTAGGTGTCCTCCTCGGGATAGCGTCATTTAAAGAACGAGGGTCAGCACAATGTTAAAAAAACGAAAAAAAAATCGGAGGAGCCTGCCGAAGATGAGGCTATTACGGCTCGCCTTTAGGTGTCTCCTCGGGATAGCGTCATTTAAAGAACGAGGTCAGCACAACGTAAAAAAAAAGAAAAAAAAAAAAAAACCGGAGGAGCCTGCGAAGATGAGGCCATTACGGCTCGCCTTTAGGTGTCCTCCTCGGGATAGCGTCATTTAAAGAACGAGGGTCAGCACAACGTAAAAAAAAAACGAAAAAAAACGGAGGAGCCTGCCGAAGATGAGGCCATTACGGCTCGCCTTTAGGTGTCCTCCTCGGGATAGCGTCATTTAAAGAACGAGGGTCAGCACAACGTAAAAAAAACGAAAAAAAACCGGAGGAGCCTGCCGAAGATGAGGCCATTACGGCTCGCCTTTAGGTGTCCTCCTCGGGATAGCGTCATTTAAAGAACGAGGGTCAGCACAACGTAAAAAAAAAAAAAAAAAAACCGGAGGAGCCTGCGAAGATGAGGCCATTACGGCTCGCCTTTAGGTGTCCTCCTCGGATAGCGTCATTTAAAGAACGAGGGTCAGCACAACGTAAAAAAAAACCGAAAAAAAACGGAGGAGCCTGCCGAAGATGAGGCCATTACGGCTCGCCTTTAGGTGTCCTCCTCGGGATAGCGTCATTTAAAGAACGAGGGTCAGCACAACGTAAAAAAAAAAAAAAAAACGGAGGAGCCTGCCGAAGATGAGGCCATTACGGCTCGCCTTTAGGTGTCCTCCTCGGGATAGCGTCATTTAAAGAACGAGGGTCAGCACAACGTAAAAAAAAAAGAAAAAAAAACCGGAGGAGCCTGCCGAAGATGAGGCCATTACGGCTCCCTTTAGGTGTCCTCCTCGGGATAGCGTCATTTAAAGAACGAGGGTCAGCACAACGTAAAAAAAAACGAAAAAAAAACCGAGGAGCCTGCCGAAGATGAGGCCATTACGGCTCGCCTTTAGGTGTCCTCCTCGGGATAGCGTCATTTAAAGAACGAGGTCAGCACAACGTAAAAAAAACGGAAAAAAAAACGGAGGAGCCTGCCGAAGATGAGGCCATTACGGCTCGCCTTTAGGTGTCCTCCTCGGGATAGCGTCATTTAAAGAACGAGGGTCAGCACAACGTAAAAAAAAAAAAAAAAAAAAATCGGAGGAGCCTGCCGAAGATGAGGCCATTACGGCTCGCCTTTAGGTGTCCTCCTCGGGATAGCGTCATTTAAAGAACGAGGGTCAGCACAACGTAAAAAAAAAAAAAAAAAACCGGAAAAAAAAATCGAGGAGCCTGCCGAAGATGAGGCCATTACGGCTCGCCTTTAGGTGTCCTCCTCGGGATAGCGTCATTTAAAGAACGAGGGTCAGCACAACGTAAAAAAAAAAAAAAACGGAAAAAAAACGGAGGAGCCTGCGAAGATGAGGCCATTACGGCTCGCCTTTAGGTGTCCTCCTCGGATAGCGTCATTTAAAGAACGAGGGTCAGCACAACGTAAAAAAAAAAAAAAAAAAAAAAACCGGAGGAGCCTGCCGAAGATGAGGCCATTACGGCTCGCCTTTAGGTGTCCTCCTCGGATAGCGTCATTTAAAGAACGAGGTCAGCACAATGTAAAAAAAAAAAAACGGAAAAAAAACCGGAGGAGCCTGCGAAGATGAGGCCATTACGGCTCGCTTTAGGTGTCCTCCTCGGATAGCGTCATTTAAAGAATGAGGGTCAGCACAACGTAAAAAAAAAAAAAACGGAGAGACTGCTGAAGATGAGGCCATTACGGCTCACTTTAGGTGTCCTCCTCGGGATAGCGTCATTTAAAGAACGAGGGTCAGCACAACGTAAAAAAAAAACGGAAAAAAAACTGGAGGAGCCTGCCGAAGATGAGGCCATTACGCTCGCCTTTAGGTGTCCTCCTCGGGATAGCGTCATTTAAAGAACGAGGGTCAGCACAACGTAAAAAAAACGAAAAAAAAATCGGAGGAGCCTGCCGAAGATGAGCCATTACGGCTCGCTTTAGGTGTCCTCCTCGGGATAGCGTCATTTAAAGAAGAGGGTCAGCACAACGTAAAAAAAAAAAAAAAAACGGAGGAGCCTGCGAAGATGAGGCCATTACGGCTCGCCTTTAGGTGTCCTCCTCGGGATAGCGTCATTTAAAGAACGAGGGTCAGCACAACGTAAAAAAAAACGGAAAAAAAACGGAGGAGCCTGCCGAAGATGAGGCCATTACGGCTCGCCTTTAGGTGTCCTCCTCGGGATAGCGTCATTTAAAGAACGAGGTCAGCACAACGTAAAAAAAAAGAAAAAAAAAACCGGAGGAGCCTGCCGAAGATGAGGCCATTACGGCTCGCCTTTAGGTGTCCTCCTCGGGATAGCGTCATTTAAAGAACGAGGGTCAGCACAACGTAAAAAAAAACGAAAAAAAAATCGGAGGAGCCTGCCGAAGATGAGGCCATTACGGCTCGCCTTTAGGTGTCCTCCTCGGGATAGCGTCATTTAAAGAACGAGGGTCAGCACAATGTAAAAAAAAAACGAAAAAAAAACGGAGGAGCCTGCCGAAGATGAGGCCATTACGGCTCGCCTTTAGGTGTCCTCCTCGGGATAGCGTCATTTAAAGAACGAGGGTCAGCACAACGTAAAAAAAAAAAAAAAAACGGAGGAGCCTGCCGAAGATGAGGCCATTACGGCTCGCCTTTAGGTGTCCTCCTCGGGATAGCGTCATTTAAAGAACGAGGGTCAGCACAACGTAAAAAAAAAAAAAAACGGAGGAGCCTGCCGAAGATGAGGCCATTACGGCTCGCCTTTAGGTGTCCTCCTCGGGATAGCGTCATTTAAAGAACGAGGGTCAGCACAACGTAAAAAAAATCGAAAAAAAAACCGGAGGAGCCTGCCGAAGATGAGGCCATTACGGCTCGCCTTTAGGTGTCCTCCTCGGGATAGCGTCATTTAAAGAACGAGGGTCAGCACAACGTAAAAAAAAACGAAAAAAAAACGGAGGAGCCTGCCGAAGATGAGGCCATTACGGCTCGCCTTTAGGTGTCCTCCTCGGGATAGCGTCATTTAAAGAACGAGGTCAGCACAACGTAAAAAAAACGAAAAAAAAACCGGAGGAGCCTGCCGAAGATGAGGCCATTACGGCTCGCCTTTAGGTGTCCTCCTCGGGATAGCGTCATTTAAAGAACGAGGGTCAGCACAACGTTAAAAAAAACGAAAAAAAAACGGAGGAGCCTGCCGAAGATGAGGCCATTACGGCTCGCCTTTAGGTGTCCTCCTCGGGATAGCGTCATTTAAAGAACGAGGGTCAGCACAACGTAAAAAAAACGAAAAAAAAACCGGAGGAGCCTGCCGAAGATGAGGCCATTACGGCTCGCCTTTAGGTGTCCTCCTCGGGATAGCGTCATTTAAAGAACGAGGGTCAGCACAACGTAAAAAAAAAAAAAAAAACCGGAGGAGCCTGCCGAAGATGAGGCCATTACGGCTCGCCTTTAGGTGTCCTCCTCGGATAGCGTCATTTAAAGAACGAGGGTCAGCACAACGTAAAAAAAAAAGAAAAAAAAACCGGAGGAGCCTGCCGAAGATGAGGCCATTACGGCTCGCCTTTAGGTGTCCTCCTCGGGATAGCGTCATTTAAAGAACGAGGTCAGCACAACGTAAAAAAAACGAAAAAAAAACGGAGGAGCCTGCCGAAGATGAGGCCATTACGGCTCGCCTTTAGGTGTCCTCCTCGGGATAGCGTCATTTAAAGAACGAGGGTCAGCACAATGTAAAAAAAACGAAAAAAAAACGGAGGAGCCTGCCGAAGATGAGGCCATTACGGCTCGCCTTTAGGTGTCCTCCTCGGGATAGCGTCATTTAAAGAACGAGGTCAGCACAAGTAAAAAAAAAAACGGAAAAAAAAACGGAGGAGCCTGCCGAAGATGAGGCCATTACGGCTCGCCTTTAGGTGTCCTCCTCGGGATAGCGTCATTTAAAGAACGAGGGTCAGCACAAAAAAAAAACGAAAAAAAACGGAGGAGCCTGCCGAAGATGAGGCCATTACGGCTCGCCTTTAGGTGTCCTCCTCGGGATAGCGTCATTTAAAGAACGAGGTCAGCACAAGTAAAAAAAAAAAAAAAAAAACCGAGGAGCCTGCCGAAGATGAGGCCATTACGGCTCGCCTTTAGGTGTCCTCTCGGGATAGCGTCATTTAAAGAACGAGGGTCAGCACAACGTAAAAAAAAACGGAAAAAAAACCGGAGGAGCCTGCCGAAGATGAGGCCATTACGGCTCGCCTTTAGGTGTCCTCCTCGGGATAGCGTCATTTAAAGAACGAGGGTCAGCACAACGTAAAAAAAAAACGGAAAAAAAAACGAGGAGCCTGCCGAAGATGAGGCCATTACGGCTCGCCTTTAGGTGTCCTCCTCGGGATAGCGTCATTTAAAGAACGAGGGTCAGCACAACGTAAAAAAAAAAACGGAAAAAAAATCGGAGGAGCCTGCCGAAGATGAGGCCATTACGGCTCGCCTTTAGGTGTCCTCCTCGGGATAGCGTCATTTAAAGAAGAGGGTCAGCACAACGTAAAAAAAAACGGGAAAAAAAACGGAGGAGCCTGCCGAAGATGAGGCCATTACGGCTCGCCTTTAGGTGTCCTCCTCGGGATAGCGTCATTTAAAGAACGAGGGTCAGCACAACGTAAAAAAAAAAAAAAAAAAACGGAGGAGCCTGCCGAAGATGAGGCCATTACGGCTCGCCTTTAGGTGTCCTCCTCGGGATAGCGTCATTTAAAGAACGAGGGTCAGCACAACGTAAAAAAAAACGGAAAAAAAAACCGAGGAGCCTGCCGAAGATGAGGCCATTACGGCTCGCCTTTAGGTGTCCTCCTCGGGATAGCGTCATTTAAAGAACGAGGGTCAGCACAACGTAAAAAAAACGGAAAAAAAAAACGGAGGAGCCTGCCGAAGATGAGGCCATTACGGCTCGCCTTTAGGTGTCCTCCTCGGGATAGCGTCATTTAAAGAACGAGGTCAGCACAAGTAAAAAAAAATGGAAAAAAAAACCGGAGGAGCCTGCCGAAGATGAGGCCATTACGGCTCGCTTTAGGTGTCCTCCTCGGGATAGCGTCATTTAAAGAACGAGGGTCAGCACAACGTAAAAAAAAAAAAAAAACGAAAAAAAACGAGGAGCCTGCCGAAGATGAGGCCATTACGGCTCGCCTTTAGGTGTCCTCCTCGGGATAGCGTCATTTAAAGAACGAGGGTCAGCACAAAAAAAAAAAAAAAATCGGAGGAGCCTGCCGAAGATGAGGCCATTACGGCTCGCCTTTAGGTGTCCTCCTCGGGATAGCGTCATTTAAAGAACGAGGGTCAGCACAAGTAAAAAAAAAGAAAAAAAAAACCGAGGAGCCTGCCGAAGATGAGGCCATTACGGCTCGCCTTTAGGTGTCCTCCTCGGGATAGCGTCATTTAAAGAACGAGGGTCAGCACAACGTAAAAAAAAAACGGAAAAAAAACCGGAGGAGCCTGCCGAAGATGAGGCCATTACGGCTCGCCTTTAGGTGTCCTCCTCGGGATAGCGTCATTTAAAGAACGAGGTCAGCACAACGTAAAAAAAAACGGAAAAAAAACGAGGAGCCTGCCGAAGATGAGGCCATTACGGCTCGCCTTTAGGTGTCCTCCTCGGGATAGCGTCATTTAAAGAACGAGGGTCAGCACAACGTAAAAAAAAAAAAAAGGAAAAAACGAGGAGCCTGCCGAAGATGAGGCCATTACGGCTCGCCTTTAGGTGTCCTCCTCGGGATAGCGTCATTTAAAGAAGAGGGTCAGCACAACGTAAAAAAAAACGAAAAAAAACGGAGGAGCCTGCCGAAGATGAGGCCATTACGGCTCGCCTTTAGGTGTCCTCCTCGGGATAGCGTATTTAAAGAACGAGGGTCAGCACAACGTAAAAAAAAAAAAAAAAACGGAGGAGCCTGCGAAGATGAGGCCATTACGGCTCGCCTTTAGGTGTCTCCTCGGGATAGCGTCATTTAAAGAACAGGGTCAGCACAACGTAAAAAAAAAAAAAAAAAAACCGAGGAGCCTGCCGAAGATGAGGCATTACGGCTCGCCTTTAGGTGTCCTCCTGGATAGCGTCATTTAAAGAACGAGGGTCAGCACAACGAAAAAAAAAAAAAAAAAAAAAAAATCGAAGGAGCCTGCCGAAGATGAGGCCATTACGGCTCGCCTTTAGGTGTCCTCCTCGGGATAGCGTCATTTAAAGAACGAGGGTTAGCACAACGTAATTAAAAAAAACTGGAAAAAAACCTGAGAAAAAAAACCGGAGGAGCCTGCCGAAGATGAGGCCATTACGGCTCGCCTTTAGGTGTCCTCCTCTGGATAGCGTCATTTAAAGAACAAGGGTCAGCACAACGTACAAAAAAAGGAAAAAAAAACCCGAAAAAAACCGAGGAGCCTGCCGAAGATGAGGCCATTACGGCTCGCCTTTAGGTGTCCTCCTCGTGATAGCGTCATTTATAGAACGACGGTCAGCACAATGTACAAAAAAAACGGGAAAAAAAAACCGGAGGAGCCTGCCAAAGATGAGGCCATTACGGCTCGTGTTTAGGTGTCCTCCTCAGGATAGCGTCATTTAAAGAATGAGGGTCAGCACAACGTTAAAAAAAAAATGGAGTAGACTGCTGAAGATGAGGCCATTACGGCTCACTTTTAGGTGTCCTCCTCGGGATAGCGTCATTTAAAGAACGAGGGTCAGCCAACGTAAAAAAAACGGGAAAAAAAACGGAGGAGCCTGCCGAAGATGAGGCCATTACGGCTCGCCTTTAGGTGTCCTCCTCGGGATAGCGTCATTTAAAGAAGAGGGTCAGCACAACGTAAAAAAAAAAGAAAAAAAACGGAGGAGCCTGCCGAAGATGAGGCCATTACGGCTCGCCTTTAGGTGTCCTCCTCGGGATAGCGTCATTTAAAGAACGAGGGTCAGCTCAACGTAAAAAAAAAAAAAAACGGAGGAGCTGCTGAAGATGAGGCCATTTACGGCTCGCCTTTAGGTGTCGTCCTCGGGATAGCGTCATTTAAAGAACAAGGGTCAGCACAACGTAAAAAAAAACGGAAAAAAAAAACCGTAGGAGCCTGCCGAAGATGAGGCATTACGGCTCGCCTTTAGGTGTCCTCCTTGGGATAGCGTCATTTAAAGAACGAGGGTCAGCACAACGGAAAAAAAAAAAAAAAAACCGGGAAAAAAAAATCGAAGGAGCCTGCCGAAGATGAGGCCATTACGGCTCGCCTTTAGGTGTCCTCCTCGGGATAGCGTCATTTAAAGAACGAGGGTTAGCACAACGTAATTAAAAAAAATGGAAAAAAACCTGAGAAAAAAAACCGGAGGAGCCTGCCGAAGATGAGGCCATTACGGCTCGCCTTTAGGTGTCCTCCTCTGGATAGCGTCATTTAAAGAACAAGGGTCAGCACAACGTACAAAAAAAGGGAAAAAAAACCCGAAAAAACCGAGGAGCCTGCCGAAGATGAGGCCATTACGGCTCGCCTTTAGGTGTCCTCCTCGTGATAGCGTCATTTATAGAACGACGTCAGCACAATGTACAAAAAAAAACGGGAAAAAAAACCGGAGGAGCCTGCCAAAGATGAGGCCATTACGGCTCGTGTTTAGGTGTCCTCCTCAGGATAGCGTCATTTAAAGAATGAGGGTCAGCACAACGTTAAAAAAAAAACGGAGTAGACTGCTGAAGATGAGGCCATTACGGCTCACTTTTAGGTGTCCTCCTCGGGATAGCGTCATTTAAAGAACGAGGGTCAGCCCAACGTAAAAAAAAACCGGGAAAAAAAACCGGAGGAGCCTGCCGAAGATGAGGCCATTACGGCTCGCCTTTAGGTGTCCTCCTCGGGATAGCGTTATTTAAAGAAGAGGGTCAGCACAACGTAAAAAAAAGAAAAAAAACCGGAGGAGCCTGCCGAAGATGAGCCCATTACGGCTCGTGTTTAGGTGTCCTCCTCGGGATAGCGTCATTAAAGAATGAGGGTCAGCTCAACGTAAAAAAAAAAAAAACGGAGGAGCCTGCTGAAGATGAGGCCATTACGGCTCGCCTTTAGGTGTCGTCCTCGGGATAGCGTCATTTAAAGAACAAGGGTCAGCACAAGTAAAAAAAAAATCGGGAAAAAAAACCGTAGGAGCTGCCGAAGATGAGGCCATTACGGCTCGCCTTTAGGTGTCGTCCTCGGGATAGCGTCATTTAAAGAACAAGGGTCAGCACAACGTAAAAAAAAAACCGGGAAAAAAAAACGGAGGAGCCTGCCGAAGATGAGGCCATTACGGCTCGCCTTTAGGTGTCCTCCTCGGGATAGCGTCATTTAAAGAACGAGGGTCAGCACAACGTAAAAAAAAAAAAAAAAAAACCGGAGGAGCCTGCCGAAGATGAGGCCATTACGGCTCGTTTTAGGTGTCCTCCTCGGGATAGCGTCATTTAAAGAACGAGGGTCAGCACAACGTAAAAAAAAAAAAAAAACCGGAGGAGCCTGCGAAGATGAGGCCATTACGGCTCGCCTTTAGGTGTCCTCCTCGGGATAGCGTCATTTAAAGAACAAGGGTCAGCACAACGTAAAAAAAAAATCGGGAAAAAAAACCGGAGGAGCCTGCCGAAGATGAGGCCATTACGGCTCGCCTTTAGGTGTCCTCCTCGGGATAGCGTCATTTAAAGAACGAGGGTCAGCACAACGTAAAAAAAAAACGGAAAAAAAAACGGAGGAGCCTGCCGAAGATGAGGCCATTACGGCTCGCCTTTAGGTGTCCTCCTCGGGATAGCGTCATTTAAAGAACGAGGTCAGCACAATGTAAAAAAAATGGAAAAAAAAAACCGGAGGAGCCTGCCGAAGATGAGCCATTACGGCTCGCTTTAGGTGTCCTCCTCGGGATAGCGTATTTAAAGAACGAGGGTCAGCACAACGTAAAAAAAAAAAAAAAACCGGAAAAAAAATCGAGGAGCCTGCCGAAGATGAGGCCATTACGGCTCGCCTTTAGGTGTCCTCCTTGGGATAGCGTCATTTAAAGAACGAGGGTCAGCACAACGGAAAAAAAAAAAAAAAAAAAAAAAAATCGAAGGAGCCTGCCGAAGATGAGGCCATTACGGCTCGCCTTTAGGTGTCCTCCTCGGGATAGCGTCATTTAAAGAACGAGGGTTAGCACAACGTAATTAAAAAAATGGAAAAAAACCTGAGAAAAAAAACCGGAGGAGCCTGCCGAAGATGAGGCCATTACGGCTCGCCTTTAGGTGTCTCCTCTGGATAGCGTCATTTAAAGAACAAGGGTCAGCACAACGTACAAAAAAAAAAAAAAAAACCGAAAAAAAACCGGAGGAGCCTGCCGAAGATGAGGCCATTACGGCTCGCCTTTAGGTGTCCTCCTCGTGATAGCGTCATTTATAGAACGAGGTCAGCACAATGTACAAAAAAAAACGGAAAAAAAAACCGGAGGAGCCTGCCAAAGATGAGGCCATTACGGCTCGTTTTAGGTGTCCTCCTCGGATAGCGTCATTTAAAGAATGAGGGTCAGCACAACGTTAAAAAAAAAACGGAGTAGACTGCTGAAGATGAGGCCATTACGGCTCACTTTTAGGTGTCTCCTCGGGATAGCGTCATTTAAAGAACGAGGGTCAGCACAACGTAAAAAAAAAACCGGAAAAAAAACGGAGGAGCCTGCGAGATGAGGCCATTACGGCTCACCTTTAGGGTCAGCACAACGTAAAAAAAAGAAAAAAAACGGAGGAGCCTGCGAAGATGAGCCATTACGGCTCGTTTAGGTGTCCTCCTCGGGATAGCGTCATTTAAAGAATGAGGGTCAGCACAACGTAAAAAAAAAAAAAAAAACGGAGGAGCCTGCGAAGATGAGGCCATTACGGCTCGCCTTTAGGTGTCTCCTCGGGATAGCGTCATTTAAAGAACGAGGGTCAGCAAACGAAAAAAAAAACAAAAAAAAAGGGAAAAAAAATCGAAGGAGCCTGCCGAAGATGAGGCCATTACGGCTCGCCTTTAGGTGTCCTCCTCGGGATAGCGTCATTTAAAGAACGAGGGTTAGCACAACGTAATTAAAAAAATGGAAAAAACCTGAAAAAAAAACCGGAGGAGCCTGCGAAGATGAGGCCATTACGGCTCGCCTTTAGGTGTCCTCCTCTGGATAGCGTCATTTAAAGAACAAGGGTCAGCACAACGTACAAAAAAAAGGGAAAAAAAACCCGAAAAAAACCGGAGGAGCCTGCCGAAGATGAGGCCATTACGGCTCGCCTTTAGGTGTCCTCCTCGTGATAGCGTCATTTATAGAACGACAGTCAGCACAATGTACAAAAAAAAACGGGAAAAAAAAACCGGAGGAGCCTGCCAAGATGAGGCCATTACGGCTCGTGTTTAGGTGTCCTCCTCAGGATAGCGTCATTTAAAGAATGAGGGTCAGCACAACGTTAAAAAAAAACGGAGTAGACTGCTGAAGATGAGGCCATTACGGCTCACTTTTAGGTGTCCTCCTCGGGATAGCGTCATTTAAAGAACGAGGGTCAGCACAACGTAAAAAAAACCGGAAAAAAAACGGAGGAGCCTGCCGAAGATGAGGCCATTACGGCTCGCCTTTAGGTGTCCTCCTCGGGATAGCGTTATTTAAAGAACGAGGGTCAGCACAACGTAAAAAAAAAAAAACCGGAGGAGCCTGCTGAAGATGAGGCCATTTACGGCTCGCCTTTAGGTGTCGTCCTCGGGATAGCGTCATTTAAAGAACAAGGGTCAGCACAACGTAAAAAAAAACGGGAAAAAAAACCGTAGGGCTGCCGAAGATGAGGCCATTACGGCTCGCCTTTAGGTGTCT
This sequence comes from Arachis hypogaea, assembly GCF_003086295.3. Taxonomy (NCBI): domain Eukaryota; kingdom Viridiplantae; phylum Streptophyta; class Magnoliopsida; order Fabales; family Fabaceae; genus Arachis; species Arachis hypogaea. The sequence goes on from NC_092053.1 coordinate 71,237,659, forward strand.
CTCGGGATAGCGTCATTTAAAGAACAGGGTCAGCACAACGTAAAAAAAAAAACCGGGAAAAAAAACGAGGAGCCTGCCGAAGATGAGGCCATTACGGCTCGCCTTTAGGTGTCCTCCTCGGGATAGCGTTATTTAAAGAACGAAGGTCAGCACAACGTAAAAAAAATGGAAAAAAAAACGGAGGAGCCTGCCGAAGATGAGCCCATTACGGCTCGTGTTTAGGTGTCCTCCTCGGGATAGCGTCATTTAAAGAATGAGGGTCAGCACAACGTAAAAAAAACAAAAAAAAAAACGGGAAAAAAAATCGAAGGAGCCTGCGAAGATGAGGCCATTACGGCTCGCCTTTAGGTGTCCTCCTCGGGATAGCGTCATTTAAAGAACGAGGGTTAGCACAACGTAATTAAAAAAAACTGGAAAAAACCTGAGAAAAAAAACCGGAGGAGCCTGCCGAAGATGAGGCCATTACGGCTCGCCTTTAGGTGTCCTCCTCTGGATAGCGTCATTTAAAGAACAAGGGTCAGCACAACGTACAAAAAAAAGGAAAAAAAACCCGAAAAAAACCGGAGGAGCCTGCCGAAGATGAGGCCATTACGGCTCGCCTTTAGGTGTCCTCCTCGTGATAGCGTCATTTATAGAACGACGGTCAGCACAATGTACAAAAAAAAACGGGAAAAAAAACTGGAGGAGCCTGCCAAAGATGAGGCCATTACGGCTCGTGTTTAGGTGTCCTCCTCAGGATAGCGTCATTTAAAGAATGAGGGTCAGCACAACGTTAAAAAAAAAACGGAGTAGACTGCTGAAGATGAGGCCATTACGGTTCACTTTTAGGTGTCCTCCTCGGGATAGCGTCATTCAAAGAACGAGGGTCAACACAACGTAAAAAAAAACCGGGAAAAAAAACTGGAGGAGCCTGCCGAAGATGAGGCCATTACGGCTCGCCTTTAGGTGTCCTCCTCGGGATAGCGTTATTTAAAGAACGAGGGTCAGCACAACGTAAAAAAAATAGAAAAAAAATCGGAGGAGCCTGCCGAAGATGAGCCCATTACGGCTCGTGTTTAGGTGTCCTCCTCGGGATAGCGTCATTTAAAGAATGAGGGTCAGCTCAACGTAAAAAAAAAAAAAACGGAGGAGCCTGCTGAAGATGAGGCCATTTACGGCTCGCCTTTAGGTGTCGTCCTCGGGATAGAGTCATTTAAAGAACAAGGGTCAGCACAACGTAAAAAAAAACCGGGAAAAAAAAACCGTAGGAGCCTGCCGAAGATGAGGCTATTACGGCTCGCCTTTAGGTGTCCTCCTTGGGATAGCGTCATTTAAAGAACGAGGGTCAGCACAACGGAAAAAAAACAAAAAAAAACCGGGAAAAAAAATCGAAGGAGCCTGCCGAAGATGAGGCCATTACGGCTCGCCTTTAGGTGTCCTCCTCGGGATAGCGTCATTTAAAGAACGAGGGTTAGCACAACGTAATTAAAAAAAACTGGAAAAAAACCTGAGAAAAAAACCGGAGGAGCCTGCCGAAGATGAGGCCATTACGGCTCGCCTTTAGGTGTCCTCCTCTGGATAGCGTCATTTAAAGAACAAGGGTCAGCACAACGTACAAAAAAAAGGAAAAAAAACCCGAAAAAAAACCGGAGGAGCCTGCCGAAGATGAGGCCATTACGGCTCGCCTTTAGGTGTCCTCCTCGTGATAGCGTCATTTATAGAACGACGGTCAGCACAATGTACAAAAAAAAACGGGAAAAAAAACCGGAGGAGCCTGCCAAAGATGAGGCCATTACGGCTCGTGTTTAGGTGTCCTCCTCAGGATAGCGTCATTTAAAGAATGAGGGTCAGCACAACGTTAAAAAAAAAACGGAGTAGACTGCTGAAGATGAGGCCATTACGGTCACTTTTAGGTGTCCTCCTCGGGATAGCGTCATTAAAGAACGAGGGTCAACACAACGTAAAAAAAAACCGGGAAAAAAACTGGAGGAGCCTGCCGAAGATGAGGCCATTACGGGTCGCCTTTAGGTGTCCTCCTCGGGATAGCGTTATTTAAAGAACGAGGGTCAGCACAACGTAAAAAAAAAAAAAAAAATCGGAGGAGCCTGCCGAAGATGAGCCCATTACGGCTCGTGTTTAGGTGTCCTCCTCGGGATAGCGTCATTTAAAGAATGAGGGTCAGCTCAACGTAAAAAAAAAAAAACGGAGGAGCCTATGAAGATGAGGCCATTTACGGCTCGCCTTTAGGTGTCGTCCTCGGGATAGCGTCATTTAAAGAACAAGGGTCAGCACAACGTAAAAAAAATATCGGGAAAAAAAAAACCGTAGGAGCCTGCCGAAGATGAGGCTATTACGGCTCGCCTTTAGGTGTCCTCCTTGGATAGCGTCATTTAAAGAACGAGGGTCAGTACAACGGAAAAAAAAAAAAAAAAAAACGGGAAAAGAAAATCGAAGGAGCCTGCCGAAGATGAGGCCATTACGGCTCGCCTTTAGGTGTCCTCCTCGGATAGCGTCATTTAAAGAACGAGGGTAGCACAACGTAAAAAAAAAACTGGAAAAAAACGAAAAAAAACCGGAGGAGCCTGCCGAAGATGAGGCCATTACGGCTCGCCTTTAGGTGTCCTCCTCGGATAGCGTCATTTAAGAACGAAGTCAGCACAATGTACAAAAAAAAAAAAAAAGGAAAAAAAACCGGAGGAGCCTGCCAAGATGAGGCCATTACGGCTCGTTTAGGTGTCCTCCTCGGATAGCGTCATTTAAAGAATGAGGGTCAGCACAATGTTAAGAAAAAAACGGAGTAGACTGCTGAAGATGAGGCCATTACGGCTCACTTTTACGTGTCCTCCTCGGGATAGCGTCATTTAAAGAACGAGGTCAGCCCAACGTAAAAAAAACCGGAAAAAAAACGGAGGAGCCTGCCGAAGATGAGGCCATTACGGCTCGCCTTTAGGTGTCCTCCTCGGGATAGCGTTATTTAAAGAACGAGGGTCAGCACAACGTAAAAAAAACGGAAAAAAAACCGGAGGAGCCTGCCGAAGATGAGCCATTACGGCTCGTTTAGGTGTCCTCCTCGGGATAGCTCATTTAAAGAAGAGGGTCAGCCAACGTAAAAAAAAAAAAAAAAACGGAGGAGCCTGCGAAGATGAGGCCATTACGGCTCGCCTTTAGGTGTCTCCTCGGGATAGCGTCATTTAAAGAACAAGGGTCAGCACAACGTAAAAAAAAACGGAAAAAAAACGAGGAGCCTGCCGAAGATGAGGCCATTACGCTCGCCTTTAGGTGTCCTCCTCGGGATAGCATCATTTAAAGAACGAGGGTCAGCACAACGTAAAAAAAAAAAACCGGAGGAGCCTGCCGAAGATGAGGCCATTACGGCTCGCCTTTAGGTGTCCTCCTCGGGATAGCGTCATTTAAAAAACGAGAGTCAGCACAACGTTAAAAAAAACGAAAAAAAAATCGGAGGAGCCTGCCGAAGATGAGGCCATTACGGCTCGCCTTTAGGTGTCTTCCTGGGATAGCGTCATTTAAAGAACGAGGGTCAGCACAACGTAAAAAAAAACAGGAAAAAAATCGGAAAAAAAACCGGAGTACCCTGGCGAAAATGAGGCCGTTACGGCTCGTCTTTAGGTGTCTCCTCGGGATAGCGTCATTTAATGAACGAGGGTCAGCACAACGTAAAAAAAAACCGAAAAAAAACGGAGGAGCCTGCCGAAGATGAGGCCATTACGGCTCGCCTTTAGGTGTCCTCCTCGGGATAGCGTCATTTAAAGAACAAGGTCAGCACAACGTAAAAAAAAACCGGAAAAAAAAAACCGGAGGAGCCTGCCGAAGATGAGGCATTACGGCTCGCCTTTAGGTGTCCTCCTCGGGATAGCGTCATTTAAAGAACGAGGGTCAGCACAACGAAAAAAAAAAAAAAAAAACGGAAAAAAAAATCGAGGAGCCTGCCGAAGATGAGGCCATTACGGCTCGCCTTTAGGTGTCCTCCTCGGGATAGCGTCATTTAAAGAACAAGGGTCAGCACAACGTAAAAAAAAAAAAAACCGAAAAAAACCGGAGGAGCCTGCCGAAGATGAGGCCATTACGGCTCGCCTTTAGTGTCCTCCTCGGATAGCGTCATTTAAGAACGAAGTCAGCACAATGTAAAAAAAAACGGAAAAAAAAACCGGAGGAGCCTGCCAAGATGAGGCCATTACGGCTCGTTTAGGTGTCCTCCTCGGATAGCGTCATTTAAAGAATGAGGGTCAGCACAACGTTAAAAAAAAAACGGAGAGATGCGAAGATGAGGCCATTACGGCTCACTTTAGTGTCCTCCTCGGGATAGCGTCATTTAAAGAACGAGGGTCAGCCAACGTAAAAAAAACCGGAAAAAAAACCGGAGGAGCCTGCCGAAGATGAGGCCATTACGGCTCGCCTTTAGGTGTCCTCCTCGGGATAGCGTCATTTAAAGAATGAGGGTCAGCACAACGTAAAAAAAATGGAAAAAAAAACCGGAGGAGCCTGCCGAAGATGAGGCCATTACGGCTCGCTTTAGGTGTCCTCCTCGGGATAGCGTCATTTAAAGAACGAGGTCAGCACAACGTAAAAAAAAAAAAAACCGGAGGAGCTGCGAAGATGAGGCCATTACGGCTCGCCTTTAGGTGTCTCCTCGGATAGCGTCATTTAAAGAACAGGGTCAGCACAACGTAAAAAAAAAATCGGAAAAAAAACCGGAGGAGCCTGCCGAAGATGAGGCCATTACGGCTCGCCTTTAGGTGTCTCCTCGGGATAGCGTCATTTAAAGAACAGGGTCAGCACAACGTAAAAAAAAACGAAAAAAAACGGAGGAGCCTGCCGAAGATGAGGCCATTACGGCTCGCCTTTAGGTGTCCTCCTCGGATAGCGTATTTAAAGAACGAGGTCAGCACAATGTAAAAAAAATGGAAAAAAAAAACCGGAGGAGCCTGCCGAAGATGAGGCCATTACGGCTCGCCTTTAGGTGTCTCCTCGGGATAGCGTCATTTAAAGAACGAGGGTCAGCACAACGTTAAAAAAAAAAAAAAGAAAAATCGGAGGAGCCTGCCGAAGATGAGGCCATTACGGCTCGCCTTTAGGTGTCCTCCTCGGGATAGCGTCATTTAAAGAACGAGGGTCAGCACAACGTAAAAAAAAAGAAAAAAAATCGGAGGAGCCTGCCGAAGATGAGGCCATTACGGCTCGTTTAGGTGTCCTCCTCGGGATAGCGTCATTTAAAGAAGAGGGTCAGCCAACGTAAAAAAAAAAAAAAAACGGAGGAGCCTGCGAAGATGAGGCCATTACGGCTCGCCTTTAGGTGTCCTCCTCGGGATAGCGTCATTTAAAGAACAAGGGTCAGCACAACGTAAAAAAAAAACGGAAAAAAAACCGAGGAGCCTGCCGAAGATGAGGCATTACGGCTCGCCTTTAGGTGTCCTCCTGGGATAGCGTCATTTAAAGAACGAGGGTCAGCACAACGAAAAAAAAAAAAAAAAAGGAAAAAAATCGAGGAGCCTGCCGAAGATGAGGCCATTACGGCTCGCCTTTAGGTGTCCTCCTCGGGATAGCGTCATTTAAAGAACGAGGGTTAGCACAACGTAAAAAAAAAGAAAAAAAAAAAAAACCGGAGGAGCCTGCCGAAGATGAGGCCATTACGGCTCGCCTTTAGGTGTCCTCCTCGGGATAGCGTCATTTAAAGAACAGGGTCAGCACAACGTAAAAAAAAAGGAAAAAAACCGAAAAAAAACCGGAGGAGCCTGCCGAAGATGAGGCCATTACGGCTCGCCTTTAGGTGTCCTCCTCGGATAGCGTCATTTAAGAACGAGGTCAGCACAATGTAAAAAAAAACGAAAAAAAAACCGGAGGAGCCTGCCAAGATGAGGCCATTACGGCTCGTTTAGGTGTCCTCCTCGGATAGCGTCATTTAAAGAACGAGGGTCAGCACAACGTTAAAAAAAAAAAACGGAGAGACTGCGAAGATGAGGCCATTACGGCTCACTTTAGGTGTCCTCCTCGGGATAGCGTCATTAAAGAACGAGGGTCAGCACAAGTAAAAAAAAACCGGAAAAAAAAACGGAGGAGCCTGCCGAAGATGAGGCCATTACGGCTCGCCTTTAGGTGTCCTCCTCGGGATAGCGTTATTTAAAGAACGAGGGTCAGCACAACGTAAAAAAAAGAAAAAAAAATCGGAGGAGCCTGCCGAAGATGAGCCATTACGGCTCGGTTTAGGTGTCCTCCTCGGGATAGCGTCATTTAAAGAATGAGGGTCAGCTCAACGTAAAAAAAAAAAAAAACGGAGGAGCCTGCGAAGATGAGGCCATTACGGCTCACCTTTAGGTGTCGTCCTCGGGATAGCGTCATTTAAAGAACAAGGGTCAGCACAACGTAAAAAAAAACGGGAAAAAAAAACCGTAGGAGCCTGCCGAAGATGAGGCCATTACGGCTCGCCTTTAGGTGTCCTCCTGGATAGCGTCATTTAAAGAACGAGGGTCAGACAACGAAAAAAAAAAAAAAAAAAAAAAAAAATCGAAGGAGCCTGCGAAGATGAGGCCATTACGGCTCGCCTTTAGGTGTCCTCCTCGGATAGCGTCATTTAAAGAACGAGGGTTAGCAAACAATTAAAAAAAATGAAAAAAAGAAAAAAAACCGGAGGAGCCTGCCGAAGATGAGGCCATTACGGCTCGCCTTTAGGTGTCCTCCTCGGATAGCGTCATTTAAAGAACAAGGGTCAGCACAACGTAAAAAAAAAAGGGAAAAAACGAAAAAACCGGAGGAGCCTGCCGAAGATGAGGCCATTACGGCTCGCCTTTAGGTGTCCTCCTCGGATAGCGTCATTTAAGAACGACAGTCAGCACAAGTACAAAAAAAAAAAAAAAAAAAACCGGAGGAGCCTGCCAAAGATGAGGCCATTACGGCTCGTCTTTAGGTGTCCTCCTCAGGATAGCGTCATTTAAAGAACGAGGGTCAGCACAATGTTAAGAAAAAAACGGAGTAGACTGCTGAAGATGAGGCCATTACGGCTCCTTTAGGTGTCCTCCTCGGGATAGCGTCATTTAAAGAACGAGGTCAGCCAACGTAAAAAAAAACGGAAAAAAAAACCGGAGGAGCCTGCCGAAGATGAGGCCATTACGGCTCGCCTTTAGGTGTCCTCCTCGGGATAGCGTCATTTAAAGAACGAGGGTCAGCACAACGTAAAAAAAACGGAAAAAAAAACCGGAGGAGCCTGCCGAAGATGAGGCCATTACGGCTCGCCTTTAGGTGTCCTCCTCGGGATAGCGTCATTTAAAGAATGAGGGTCAGCACAACGTAAAAAAAAAAAAAAACGGAGGAGCCTGCCGAAGATGAGGCCATTACGGCTCGCCTTTAGGTGTCTCCTCGGGATAGCGTCATTTAAAGAACGAGGGTCAGCACAACGTAAAAAAAAAAAAAAAACCGAGGAGCCTGCCGAAGATGAGGCCATTACGGCTCGCCTTTAGGTGTCCTCCTCGGGATAGCGTCATTTAAAGAACGAGGGTCAGCACAACGTAAAAAAAAACGGAGGAGCCTGCCGAAGATGAGGCCATTACGGCTCGCCTTTAGGTGTCCTCCTCGGATAGCGTCATTTAAAAACGAGGTCAGCACAACGTAAAAAAAACGAAAAAAAATCGGAGGAGCCTGCCGAAGATGAGGCCATTACGGCTCGCCTTTAGGTGTCCTCCTGGGATAGCGTCATTTAAAGAACGAGGGTCAGCACAAGTAAAAAAAAAAAAAAAAAAAACGGAGACCTGCGAAGATGAGGCCATTACGGCTCGCCTTTAGTGTCTCCTCGGATAGCGTCATTTAAGAACGAGGGTCAGCACAAGTAAAAAAAACGAAAAAAACGGAGGAGCCTGCCGAAGATGAGGCCATTACGGCTCGCCTTTAGGTGTCCTCCTCGGGATAGCGTCATTTAAAGAACAGGGTCAGCACAACGTAAAAAAAAAAACGAAAAAAAAAACGAGGAGCCTGCGAAGATGAGGCATTCGCTCGCCTTTAGGTGTCCTCCTGGATAGCGTCATTTAAAGAACGAGGGTCAGCACAACGAAAAAAAAACAAAAAAAAATCGGAGGAGCCTGCGAAGATGAGGCCATTACGCTCGCTTTAGGTGTCCTCCTCGGATAGCGTCATTTAAAGAAAGGTCAGCACAAGTAAAAAAAAAAAAAAAAAAACCGGAGGAGCCTGCCGAAGATGAGGCCATTACGGCTCGCCTTTAGGTGCCTCCTCGGATAGCGTCATTTAAGAACGAGTCAGCACAACGAAAAAAAAAAGAAAAACCAAGCCATGCCGGATAGCGTCATTTAAAGAATGAGGGTCAGCACAACGTTAAAAAAAAACGGAGTAGACTGCTGGAGATGAGGCCATTACGGCTCACTTTTA